>NC_091304.1:31182487-31229987 GCF_038502225.1 Cherax quadricarinatus
AGGTATTTCTGGCAGTTTTAAAGGATTTGTCAATTAAGTTTCTTGGGTATTTTAGATCAGTTATTTCATAAATATTTTAGATTTATTCATCTATAAATTCTGGACTACAAATACGTAAAGCTCTCAAAAGCAATGATGAGAATTCCGACAGTTAAACTTTATCTTGATGTGTATAATAGTAGTGTACAAAGGAACAGTTATCTGTTGGTTTTCTGTAAATTTTAAATTTAAAATGATTGTTACATTTAATGATTAAAACATCTAGGAGAGGCAATAAGTTATTATCTTCGAACTCAAAGATTCTTTAAGTCTTATGAGACACTTATTAGTAATAAAAATTTGGATCTTCTAAAGCAGATAAAATAAATGCAATAGTAATTTTGAAAGAAACTGATTACCAAGATAAAATGAATAATCTCTTAGATGATACAGAAACTTATTTTAAAGATAGAAAGAATCCCTTAGAATCTATTAACAGTAATTTCAATAAAACTATGAGAAGTCCACTGAAAGGCAAAGATGAATTAATTAAAAAAATTAAGTCCACTAATCTATCTTTATCGTGTATGTATGGTTTAATAAAAACACACAAACCAAGTAATACAGTTAGAATAATTACAATGGTCTGCATGATTTTTTATTGACTCTATGGTAACTTTTTCGGTATATATATGGAAAATAGTGATTCATTGTGTTCTTGATTCATCTCTATCACATCAGGTTGTCAGGTTATACGGAAACGTTACTTTTCTCTTTTCGTATGGCATAAATGTGAAAGTGGTACATTACCAATTAAAATGCTTACCTTATATTGACTTAAATATTATATCTAATACATTTTCTTTATTTTCAGATTATTAGTATGTTTAGAGGCTGCATAAGTTCACCAGACATATTTTGCTATGTCTGCGGGCAATTCACTCCTTTAGATTCCCGGAGCAACATTACTCCTTTATTGAAGAGCTGCTACTTTGCTTATTTTAGCTGCAAACTTGGAGACCAATACAAACCATTTGCACCACACAAAGCTTGCAAGAGTTGCATTAGTAAA
This sequence comes from Cherax quadricarinatus, assembly GCF_038502225.1. NCBI lineage: Eukaryota > Metazoa > Arthropoda > Malacostraca > Decapoda > Parastacidae > Cherax > Cherax quadricarinatus. Next base: position 31,183,539 of record NC_091304.1, read on the forward strand.
CTCCAAATGTGGTCAGTTAGTAAACTTAAACGGTATGGCGGGAGCAGATGAACCACTGTGATGACTGCTACTTTGGTATGACTGAAGTAGCTGGATTCAAGAAAAAGACTAAAGATCGCATAATATACCCAAATATTCCGTCAGCAATAAGGCCTGTTCCACACTCTGAAGATATTCCTGTACCTGTGCCACCTGAGACAGCAAATTTCACGAGAGTCTGATACCAGTGATTCTAAGGAGATGGAAGTAGACTCTGAACCACCAACAAACGACGATCCCAAGCCCTTCAACCAAGTTGAGCTCAATGACTTGGTGAGAGACCTTAACCTTTCAAAAGAAAGTGCACAGTTACTCGGCTCTAGACTGAAGGAACACAGACTTCTAGCTCCTGGAACAACATTCGCTTGGTACCGTCATCGTGAAGCAGTATTCACTCAATTCTTTGACAAAGAGGAATCTTTAGTTTTCTGTTCAAATATTTCTGACTGTATTGAATACATGAGGATGTCATACAAAGCAGATGAATGGAGACTCTTCACTGATTCTTGTAAAAGAAGTTTAAAGGCTATACTTCTCTACACTGGCAACACAGCTGCATCTGTGACAATTGGCCATAGTGTCCAAATGTCAGAAACTTACGCAAATATGAAGACAATATCTGCAATCAAGAACCAGAATCACAGTTTTCTCATTTTTGGTGATTTAAAAGTTATTGCTCTCCTACTAGGTCTTCAAGGCAGATTCACCAAGTATCACTGTTATCTGTGTCTTTGGGATAGTAGGGCAGACTGTCAGCACTATGTACAAAAAGACTAGCCAACAAGAACAGCTTCTTACCCGGAAATCACAACGTGGAAACTGCGCCACTAGTTGACCCCATGAAAATTCTGCTGCCACCACTGCACATCAAATTAGTTTTTATAAAATTTTTGTGAAGGCCTTGAATAAGAATAGAATTGCTTTCAAGTACCTGGAGTCAAAGTTTCCTCATATAAGTGAAGGCAAACTAAAGGCAGGAATCTTTGTTGGCCCTTAAATTCGGGAATTGATGAAGGACAATCATTTTGATGAAGCTTTAGCAAGTGTCGAGGTGAATGTCTGGTTTTCATTCAAACAGATTGTTCACAACTTCTGGGAAACAGGGGCTCCCCCGAATACAAAAAAAAAAAAATGATCCAAGACCTGATTTCAAGTTTCCAACAACTTGGATCTAGAATGAGTGTGAAGATGCACTTTTGCATTCACATTTTGACTATTTTCCCAACAATTGTGGGGACTACAGTGAAGAACAAGGAAAGTGGTTCCATCAGGATATTTGCACCATGGAAACTCGATACCAGGGCAAATGGAATGTCAACATGATGGAGGATTACTGCTGACCATTGAAACGTAATGGTCTCGATGCACAGCACAATCTAAAATCAAAGTGGTCCTCCTTCTTTTGATTCAATATGTAGGCTAACCATTAGTATATTTTTTTTAATAAAATCATTTGATTTGGCTTATGTTGATTTGGAATTCATACGTTCTTAAAACTAACAGAATGTTCTTTTCCATGAATAGTTGCCTAATTTTTAATAAATTACCAATGTATTAAAAATTCACATTTTTTATCATTAATTTTTATTTTATTGAAAATCTTTACGTAATAGAGCAAAATGGTTTAGATATTTATAAACAGCAGCCCAAGAATATGTAAATATGTAAAATCGCAACCATGAATAAAAAAAGTTAAAAACATTCCAGATGCAAAACAATGTTCTTAGCTCCATAGGTTCAGTTTCCTATAAATTATCTAAATGGCTTGTAGATATTTTGACCGCAATTGCTGGAAAAATTTCTAACTTTAGAGGATAAATTAAGCACCTTGACTGATTTAAATTATTTCAGTATGGTTAATTTTGATGTTACTTTCTTGTTTACAAAAGTTCCAGTTGATAATTTATTAAGTTTCTTATCTGAATAACTTTTTAATTACGATTTACCATTGCCAGTTCCTATCATTAAACTTATTATATTTTGTGTTGTTGATACAAAATTTGTGTTTAATGACGAGTTTTACAGATATAATATAAAATACTACTCGTCGAGGATAGTACACCAAACGGGAAGTAGAATGAAATTAGCTCAGAGGCACCCACACCAACGTATGTCCTCGGATCACGGTAAAACATCTAGCTGTTGGGTGCGTGATTCTTGCAGGATTTGGTGATCCTGTGGGTTAGAGAGTCATGTGGTTTTCACTCAACATGAGGAAGGCCAAAACAACATGGGTTCGAGTCCTTGGATTTTATGAATGAGAAGAAGCTGGATGTCCTGGCTTCAAGTGAAACAAAGACGAAGGGGCTGGGAGAGTTTCAGTGGGGAGAAATAAATGGGATTAAGTCAGGGGTTTCAAACCGAGTTAGAGCTACAGAAGGAGTAGCAATAATGTTGAAGGATAAGTTATGGCAGGAAAGAGGGAATATAAATGTTTAAATTCAAGGATGATGTGAAGTAAAATAAGAGTTGGATGTGAAAAGTGGATTATCGTAAGCGTTTATGCACCCGGAGAAGAGAGAAGTGTAGAGAAGAGAGATAGATTTTGGGAAATGTTGAGCGAGTGCGTGGGAAGTTTTGAACCTAGTGTGAGAGTACTTGTGGTTGCGGATTTCAATGCTAAAGTGGGTTAAAATGTTGTGGAGAGAGTAGTAGGTAAATTTGGGGTGCCTTTAATTGAGGAGCCTTTAATTGAGTTATGTGTAGAAAGAGGTTTGATAATAAGTGATGCATATTTTATGAAAAAGAGGATAAATAAGTATACAAGGTTTGATATAGCACGTAATGAAAGTTTGTTAGATTATGTATTGGTGGATAAAATGTTGATGGGTAGGCTTCAGGATGTACATGTTTATAGAGGGGTAACTGATATATCGGATCATCATTTAGTTGCAGCTACACTTAGAGTAAGAGGTAGATGGGACAAAAAGAAAATGGCAACAACAAGTAAGAGAGATGTGAAAGTGTATAAGAGAAGTATAGCCTTTAAACTTCTTTTACAAGAATCAATGAAGAGTCTCCATTCATCTGCTTTGTATGACATCCTCATGTATTCAATACGGTCAGAAATATTTGAACAGAAAACTAAAGATTCCTCTTTGTCAAAGAATTGAGTGAATACTGCTTCACGATGACGGTACCAAGCGAATGTTGTTCCAGGAGCTAGAAGTCTGTGTTCCTTCAGTCTAGAGCCGAGTAACTGTGCACTTTCTTTTGGAAGATTAAGGTCTCTCACCAAGTCATTGAGCTCAACTTGGTTGAAGGGCTTGGGAACGTCATTTGTTGGTGGTTCAGAGTCTACTTCCATCTCCTTAGAATCACTGGTATCAGACTCTCGTGAAATTTGCTGTCTCAGGTGGCACAGGTACAGGAATATCTTCAGAGTGTGGAACAGGCCTTATTGCTGACGGAATATTTGGGTATATTATGCAATCTTTAGTCTTTTTCTTGAATCCAGCTACTTCAGTCATACCAAAGTAGCAGTCATCACAGTGGTTCATCTGCTCCCGCCATACCGTTTAAGTTTACTAACTGACCACATTTGGAGTTTACTAATGCAACTCTTGCAAGCTTTGTGTGGTGCAAATGGTTTGTATTGGTCTCCAAGTTTGCAGCTAAAATAAGCAAAGTAGCAGCTCTTCAATAAAGGAGTAATGTTGCTCCGGGAATCTAAAGGAGTGAATTGCCCGCAGACATAGCAAAATATGTCTGGTGACCTTATTACCTGGAGTTTACCTGGAGAGAGTTCCGGGGGTCAACGCCCCCGCGGCCCAGTCTGTGACCAGGCCTCCTGGTGGATCAGAGCCTGATCAACCAGGCTGTTGCTGCTGGCTGCACGCAAACCAACGTACGAGCCACAGCCCGGCTGATCAGGAACTGACTTTAGGTGCTTGTCCAGTGCCAGCTTGAAGACTGCCAGGGGTCTGTTGGTAATCCCCCTTATGTGTGCTGGGAGGCAGTTGAACAGTCTCGGGCCCCTGACACTTATTGTATGGTCTCTTAACGTGCTAGTGACACTCCTGCTTTTCATTAGGGGGATGGTGCATCGTCTGCCAAGTCTTTTGCTTTCGTAGTGAGTGACTTTCGTGTGCAAGTTCGGTACTAGTCCCTCTAGGATTTTCCAGGTGTATATAATCATGTATCTCTCCCGCCTGCGTTCCAGGGAATACAGGTTTAGGAACCTCCAGCGCTCCCAGTAATTGAGGTGTTTTATCTCCGTTATGCGCGCCGTGAAAGTTCTCTGTACATTTTCTAGGTCGGCAATTTCACCTGCCTTGAAAGGTTCTGTTAGTGTGCAGCAATATTCCAGCCTAGATAGAACAAATGACCTGAAGAGTGTCATCATGGGCTTGGCCTCCCTAGTTTTGAAGGTTCTCATTATCCATCCTGTCATTTTTCTAGCAGATGCGATTGATACAATGTTATGGTCCTTGAAGGTGAGATCCTCCGACATGATCACTCCCAGGTCTTTGACGTTGGTGTTTCGCTCTATTTTGTGGCCAGAATTTGTTTTGTACTCTGATGAAGATTTAATTTCCTCATGTTTACCATATCTGAGTAATTGAAATTTCTCATCGTTGAACTTCATATTGTTTTCTGCAGCCCACTGAAAGATTTGGTTGATGTCCGCCTGGAGCCTTGCAGTGTCTGCAATGGAAGACACTGTCATGCAGATTCGGGTGTCATCTGCAAAGGAAGACACGGTGCTGTGGCTGACATCCTTGTCTATGTCGGATATGAGGATGAGGAACAAGATGGGAGCGAGTACTGTGCCTTGTGGAACAGAGCTTTTCACCGTAGCTGCCTCGGACTTTACTCTGTTGACGACTACTCTCTGTGTTCTGTTAGTGAGGAAATTATAGATCCATCGACCGACTTTTCCTGTTATTCCTTTAGCACGCATTTTGTGCGCTATTAAGCCATGGTCACACTTGTCGAAGGCTTTTGCAAAGTCTGTATATATTACATCTGCATTCTTTTTGTCTTCTAGTGCATTTAGGACCTTGTCGTAGAGATCCAATAGTTGAGACAGACAGGAGCGACCTGTTCTAAACCCATGTTGCCCTGGGTTGTGTAACTGATGGGTTTCTAGATGGGTGGTGATCTTGCTTCTTAGGACCCTTTCAAAGATTTTTATGATATGGGATGTTAGTGCTATTGGTCTGTAGTTCTTTGCTGTTGCTTTACTGCCCCCTTTGTGGAGTGGGGCTATGTCTGTTGTTTTTAGTAACTGTGGGACGACCCCCGTGTCCATGCTCCCTCTCCATAGGATGGAAAAGGCTCGTGATAGGGGCTTCTTGCAGTTCTTGATGAACACAGAGTTCCATGAGTCTGGCCCTGGGGCAGAGTGCATGGGTATGTCATTTATCGCCTGTTCGAAGTCATTTGGCGTCAGGATAACATCGGATAGGCTTGTGTTAATCAAATTTTGTGGCTCTCTCATAAAAAATTCATTTTGATCTTCGACTCTCAGTCTGGTTAGCGGCTTGCTAAAAACTGAGTCATATTGGGACTTGAGTAGCTCACTCATTTCCTTGCTGTCATCTGTGTAGGACCCATCTTGTTTAAGTAGGGGCCCAATACTGGACGTAGTTCTCGATTTTGATTTGGCATAGGAGAAGAAATACTTTGGGTTTCTTTCGATTTCATTTATGGCTTTTAGTTCTTCCCGCGATTCCTGACTCCTAAAGGATTCTTTTAGCTTAAGTTCGATGCTTGCTATTTCTCTGACCAGTGTCTCCGTACGCATTTCAGATATATTGACCTCTTTTAGCCGCTCTGTTATTCTTTTCCGTCGCCTGTAAAGGGAGCGCCTGTCTCTTTCTATTTTACATCTACTCCTCCTTTTTCTTAGAGGAATAAGCCTTGTGCATACATCGAGTGCCACCGAGTTAATCTGTTCTAGGCATAAGTTGGGGTCTGTGTTGCTTAGTATATCTTCCCAGCTTATATCGGTTAGGACTTGGTTTACTTGGTCCCACTTTATGTTTTTGTTATTGAAGTTGAATTTGGTGAATGCTCCCTCGTGACTAGTCTCATTATGTCGGTCTGGGGCTCCACGCATACATGTCTGAACCTCAATTATGTTGTGATCTGAGTATATTGTTTTTGATATGGTGACATTTCTTATCAGATCATCATTGTTAGTGAAGATGAGGTCTAGTGTATTCTCCAGTCTAGTAGGCTCTATTATTTGCTGGTTTAAATTGAATTTTGTGCAGAGATTTAAAAGCTCGTGTGAGTGTGAGTTTTCATCAGAGCTGCCTCCTGGTGTTATTACTGCAACAATATTATTTGCTATATTCCTCCATTTTAGGTGCCTTAAGTTGAAATCCCCCAGGAGCAAGATGTTGGGTGCAGGAGCTGGAAGATTTTCCAGACAGTGGTCAATTTTTAACAGCTGTTCCTGGAATTGCTGGGATGTTGCATCCGGAGGCTTGTAGACTACCACAATGACTAGGTTTTGGTTCTCGACCTTTACTGCTAAAACTTCCACTACATCATTTGAGGCATTAAGCAGTTCTGTGCAAACAAGTGACTCTGCAATGTACAGGCCAACCCCCATCCCCCTTTTGCCTGTTCACTCTGTCACATCTGTATAGGTTGTAACCTGGGATCCATATTTCGTTGTCCAAGTGATCCTTTATGTGGGTCTCAGTGAAAGCCGCGAACATTGCCTTTGCCTCTGCAAGCAGTCCATGGATGAAAGGTATTTTGTTGTTTGTTGCTGGCTTTAGACCCTGTATATTTGCAAAGAAGAATGTTATCGGACTGGTGGTATTGTTGGTACTGGGGGGGATTTTTTTTCCGGCATTAGTATCTGTATCTGTTGGTTTGGAGTGGAGGCCATCGACTGTGGTTCCACTCCAGGAATGACTGGATTTGGTGTACGATTTCTGCCATTTCCTGCCAGTTTTTTTTCCTTCCTGGCACTAAAAAAAACCTCTCCCTCTTGAGTGGCAGTGGCTACCCAGGTTTTCCCATGGCCTGGATGTTTTGTATCTTTTTGTCCCCTTTAGATGGTATGCCTGGCAATTTAAGTTATAGCACAGTCTTTCCTGTACTGAAGAGGTACACAGTTCAGGGTGAAAAAGCTTACAGGAAGGGAGTTTGCATTTTCCTGTTGTCATATGGGCATGGCATTTTCTAGGGTGGTCATAGTTGCACGTCCCATCTGTTTTTCCAGATTTCCCATGCCAGCAGATACCAAGTGCATAGTATGTGCACAGGCTTGGTTTCCGTTTGCCTTGGGTTTCTGTGACTGTATTCCCTGTTGGTGCATGCTTCCCTGTCTTACTTCTATCCTCCCTAGCACCAACAATGGAGCTCCCACCAGTTGTTTTTGGTAATATATCCTCACTATTGCTAGTGGAGTCCTCTTGTTTGCTATTTCCTGCGGTATTTCTAGTTTGCAATATTGGTTTTATCTTATCTTTGACTACACTTGTTTCCCTACTATGGCTCCTGTCCCCTATGAGGTCATTTATATGTATTCCTTCCTGTGTATAATTCCTGACTACATGGACAAAATCTCCAGCTTCACCATTACTGTCTCCCAGGACAGCATCTCCAGCTTCACCATTACTGTCTCCCAGGACAGCACCTCCAGCTTCACCATTACTGTCTCCCAGGACAGCACCTCCAGCTTCACCATTACTGTCTCCCAGGACAGCACTATCAGCCCCACATTTACTGACTACCAGGGCTTCATCTCCAGCCTTACAGTTTCTGACTACATGGCCAGTATCAAGGGCAGTACCATTCAGCCCAGACTTTTTATGTTCCCATCTGTTGTAGAAAGCTTCCAGGTTTTCTATGAAAGCAGCTTTTATGTTGTCCTCTTTTAATACCCTTGTGATTTTAGTCCACAGATTTATCTCATTTGGGCATACCCAAAAACATTTCCCTGTTTTAATACTGCTTGTAGCTAGTTCTTGGATATCTGCACAAGGGGCGTGACACCAATTTCCACAAAAATGACAATTTATCCATGTGGAAGCCCATTTGTTTGACTGACCACAGACTACACACAGCTTCATAATGATTTGAATGGTTGATTTACTGCAATTCTACTAGCAACCTCTTGAATATTCTATTAATAACCTCCTTAAATGAAGCTCTAGCTATTTGTATTTCTGTTTCTAACTGTTTTTGTATATTGGACAGCTTACCGTGCACGTTCCTGATATATATTTAATGTTTGTGTTTATAAGGGTGCCTACAACCCCATCTGTTTACAGTCTGCTTTATTGTCCAACGAAACCTTTTGAAACCAGTCAAGGGTTCGGACCATTCAAGGGTTCGGACCAGTTGATCTGATCTGATCAGTGGGTCACTTATTTAAAACATACTGGTCGGTGATTTGGGCTAACACATGAAGGATCTACTGGAAATTATCTACCCGAGTAATATGTGATTTGATTGATACAAAAGTATAACTTGCGTGTTGAAGAAACCGGTGATTTCTGGCAGCTCCTACAATGACGAACGGTCGACCTCAACCCTTGTTTATCAATCGCTGTATCTAGCTTTTCTATTTTTTTTTTTCAGTCTCCACCACAATAAATGCTATATTATCACTATAGTTGACTGGTGGAACTTTTGGAGGAAGGACGCTTTTTGTGTAGTAATATTTGCTTCTCGTTGTGTATATTGCGACCGCTGGTAACTACAGGTTATATGAAATTCACAGCATACGTCTGGTATTTCAAGAAAAAAGAAACTAATGAAAGTCACTCCACTCCACTAAGTACCATTATAATACCAGTTAGTTGCTACTACAACACTGTATTCTGCTATTCGCTGATATCACTAGATTATATGCGAGTACACTAGCAGGCCAGGAAGATTATTAAAAACAGCTGACCTGTGGTAAGTTTCTGGCGACTTCTGGCACCTGCCTCTATAGGCTTATCACTTCATTTACAAATTCACCTGTTTTCAAATGACACTTAAGCCTTTATCATCAATATACTAGGGAGCCACTGTAGTATACACTATACACTATGTATACTCACTGTTATCAGGGAGACTTTCTTTCCTCTGACACGAAAAGTTCAATTATTATTATTTTTTTTCACACAGAACACAGGCCTATGATTCCCCTCTGGCAGTAAACTCTGCTAGGTAGTGCACACTAATTCTCCTTTTCTGACTCAGTATATAATGTTTTCCGCCCAAGATTGGTTCCAGGCGCTAGAGGGATGTATCGTATAGGATTGATGGCACAAATTAAAGTTCTAGCACGTAAGAGCGACCGTGAAAACACGAGAAAACCCGGAGCACAACGAGGCACGCTGACACTAATAATCACTAATAATCTGAAAATAAAGAAAATGTATTAGATATAATATTTAAGTCAATATAAGGTAAGCATTTTAATTGGTAATGTACCACTTTCACATTTATGCCATACAAAAAGAGAAAAGTAACGTTTCCGTATAACCTGACAACCTGATGTGATAGAGATGAATCAAGAACACAATGAATCACTATTTTCCATATATATACCGAAAAAGTTACCAAAGAGTCAATAAAAAATCATGCAGACCATTGTAATTATTCTAACTGTATTACTTGGTTTGTGTGTTTTTATTAAACCATACATACACGATAAAGATAGATTAGTGGACGTAATTTTTTTAATTAATTCATCTTTGCCTTTCAGTGGACTTCTCATAGTTTTATTGAAATTACTGTTAATAGATTCTAAGGGATTCTTTCTATCTTTAAAATAAGTTTCTGTATCATCTAAGAGATTATTCATTTTATCTTGGTAATCAGTTTCTTTCAAAATTACTATTGCATTTATTTTATCTGCTTTAGAAGATTCAAATTTTTATTGCTAATAAGTGTCTCATAAGACTTAAAGAATCTTTGAGTTCGAAGATAATAACTTATTGCCTCTCCTAGATGTTTTAATCATTAAATGTAATAATCATTTTAAATTTAAAATTTACAGAAAACCAACAGATAACTGTTCCTTTGTACACTACTATTATACACATCAAGATAAAGTTTAACTGTCGGAATTCTCATCATTGTTTTTGAGAGCTTTACGTATTTGTAGTCCAGAATTTATAGATGAATAAATCTAAAATATTTATGAAATAACTGATCTAAAATACCCAAGAAACTTAATTGACAAATCCTTTAAAACTGCCAGAAATACCTTTTACAATTCAATAAGGGACAACCAACCTTATTCAACTAAAAATATGTTGGTTCTCCCTTACCATGAAAACTTAATTGATATGGCTTCCTTTCTTAAAACCTTTAATGTCAAAGAAGTATTTAAAATTTTTGATTCAATTATATATATATATATATATATATATATATATATATATATATATATATATATATATATATATATATATATATATATATATATATATTGTGACCACGAACGAGCGGTATTGTATCAATAACAACACTGTGACTAGCCGGGGATTCAAACCCATGTCGTTTTGGCCCTGCCTCGTGATAAGCGAAAATTACATGATGCCTTAATCCACTGAATCACACACTCCAACAAGAACCAAGCACCCAGCCAAGTTAGGTGTGTTACTCTTGGTCCGAGGACATATGGTGGTGTGGGTACCTCTAAGCTAATTTCATTCTAATCCCCGTTTGGTGTACTATCCTCCACAAGTAGGGCCAAAACTACAATGGGTTCGAATCCTCGGCTACTCGCAGTGTTGTTATTGATTCAGTACCACTCGTTTGTGGTCACAATAATACATATTTACTGCTTGTGGAGGTTAGTGCACCAAACGGGGATGAGAATGAAATTAGCTTAGACACACCCACTCCAGCATATGTCCTCGGACCAAGAGTAACACACCTAGCTTGGATGGGTCCTTGGTCCTTGTAGGATTGTGTGGTTCAATGGGTTGAGGCATCATGTGATTTTCGCTCACCACGAGGCAGGGCTTAAACTACATGGGCTTGAGTCCTCGGCTAGTCAGTGTTATTCATATGTATATATATATATATATATATATATATATATATATATATATATATATATATATATATATATATATGTGTGTGTATATATATACACACACAAACCCAACATCATTTATACACTATGCCTAGGTTAATGTTTCTATCACTGGCAGTACAAGTTACAACAGTGTTTTTCTAGACGATGAAAGGTAACTATCTCTTCATCTTAGTAGTTTAGTAATGGATGGTTTGAGATGAATAACTCACCAGACAGCAGTGTAGTACTAGGTTGGGTGAGCTGACTCACTAACTCACCAGACATAGCAGTGTAGTACTGGGTAGTGTGAGCTTACTCAGTAATCGCTTTACACGGCAAGTACTGGGTGATGTGAGCTGACTCAGTAACTCGCTAGACACATCAAACACTGGGTGGTGTTAGCTGACTCAGTAACTCACCAGACACAGCACTGTAGTACTGGGTGGTGTAGGTTGAGTCCCTCTTCACGTCTGAGCTTGCTAGTGGTTCTTCACACATCGCCATGCCGGTCACTGTTATGGTTGTAATCGATACCAAGGATGGATGTGTGCCATGTGAGTTCCTCGTGTCACTGTTGCTACAGAAGATTGACACATCAGCAACTCAGAGGTACCCCACACAAGTTGTTGTCTTTGATGATAGTCACTTAAGCCATTAACTAATAATCGTCATAGCGAAAGTTTTCGTTGTCGCTTCCGGTTTCCCTCAGAGCATGATGCTCACTGTCGACTCCAGCGCCTCTCCCGCTCTCTACCTCTGTTGTTCTCTGTCTCCCACCCTATCTCTCCCTCCCTCCCTCTCTCTCTCTCTCTCTCTCTCTATATATATATATATATATATATATATATATATATATATATATATATATATATATATATATATATATATAGAGAGAGAGAGAGAGAGAGAGAGAGAGAGAGAGAGACAGACAGACAGACAGACAGACAATGACAGAGAGACAGAGAAAGATAGATAGATAGATAGATAGACAGATAGATAGACAGAGAGTGCGGGAGAGAAAGAGGGAGAGAGAGGAAGTGGTAGAGGGAGACAGAGAGAACAACCGAGGTAGAGAGCGGGAGAGGCGCTGGAGTCGACAGTGAGCATCATGCTCTGAGCGAAACCGGAAGCGACAACGAAAGCTTTCGCTGTGATGATTATTAGTTAATGGCTTGAGTGAATGTCATCAGAGACAACAACTTGTGTGGGGTACCTCTGAGTATCCCATATATATATATATATATATATATATATATATATATATATATATATATATATATATATCTATATATATATATATATATATATATATGTAGTGCCGAATAGGCAGAACTTGCAATCTTGGCTTAATTAGCAACGCTCATCTTGCCATATAGGGCAAGTGAAAATTTGTGTATGCAATAATATCGACAAAATCATTCTGAACCTAACGAAAAAATATATTTCACTGTGTTTGTTTAATATTAAATTATGGTAAACAAATCTAAAATATATTTAGTTGGGTTAGGCTAAAATAAATTGCGCTTGTTATAATAAGGTTAGGTAAGTTTTCTAAGTTCCTTTTGGTGCAAAATTATAAATTTTTACATCAACATTAATGAAAAAATATATCTTTAAACGTATAAGAGAAAATTTTAGAAAGGACTTAATTTTAAATGAGTTCTTGCTAATTGACCAATTTTACATATTCGGCACGACATTATATATATATATATATTTATATATATATATATATATATATATATATATATATATATATATATATATATATATATATATATATATACGTAGTAGGTTGGTAGACAGCAGCCGCCCAGGGAGGTACTACCGTCCTGCCAAGTGAGTGTAAAACGAAAGCCTGTAATTGTTTTAGATGATGGTAGGATTGCTGGTGTCTTGTCTGTCTCATAAACATGCAAGATTTCAGGTATGTCTTGCTACTTCTACTTACACTTAGGTCACACCACACATACATGTACAAGCATATATATACACATCCCTCTGGGTTTTCTTCTATTTTCTTTCTAGTTCTTGTTCTTGTTTATTTCCTCTTATCTCCATGGAGAAGTGGAACAGAATTCTTCCTCCGTAAGCTATGCGTGTTGTAAGAGGCGACTAAAATGCCGGGAGCAAGGGGCTAGTAACTCCTCCCGTATAAATTACTAAATTTATAAAGAGAACCTTTCGTTTTTCTTTTGGGCCACCCTGCCTTGGTGGGATATGGCCGGTTTGTTGAAAAAAAAATATATATATCTATATATATATATATATATATATATATATATATATATATATATATATATATATATATATATATATATATATATATATATATATATATGTATATGTCGTGCCGAATAGGCAGAACTTGCGATCTTGGCTTAAATAGCAACGCTCATCCTGCTATATAGGACAAGTGAAAATTTGTGTATGCAATAATTTCGCCAAAATCATTCTTAACCTAACGAAAAAAATATATTTCATTGTGTTTGTTTAGTATTAAATTATTGTAAACAAATCTAAAATATATTTAGTTGGGTTAGGCTAAAATAAATTGCACTTGTTATAATAAGGTTAGGTAAGTTTTCTAAGATACTTTTGGTGCAAAATTAAAAATTTTTACATTAACATTAATGAAAAAAAATATATCTTTAAACGTATAAGAGAAAATTTTAGAAAGGACTTAATTTTAAATGAGTTCTTGCTAATTGACCAGTTTTACATATTCGGCACGACATATATACACACACACACACACACACACACACACACACACACACACACAAGACTAGTCCCAGAGCTAAAGGTATGTCCTACGAGGAGAGGTTAAGGGAAATTGACTTGACGACACTGGAGGACAGGAGAGATACGGAGGACATGATAACGACATATAAAATACTGAGACGAATTGACAAGGTGGACAGAGACAGAATGTTCCAGAGATGGAACACAACAACAAGGGGATACAGTTGGAAGTTAAAGACACAGATGAATCACCTTGATGCTAGAAAGTATTTCTTCAGTCGCAGAGTAGTCAGCAAGTAATGGCAATCAAGTCTCTATCCCTGACTTCTGCTTGGCTGATTTCATAGGACTGAAAAATTACTTGGGTGGGCTGAACTGGAATGACCTGACTATGGGTCAGGTAGGTGGTGATGAATGCCGATATGACATTTTCCAGGGCATAGTTCTAGCTGCTCAGAGAACTTATGTTCCAAATAGGGAAATCAGATCAAGCAAAAATGATCCTAAATGGATGAACAATAGATTAAAACATCTCAATGGTCAAAAGAGAGGCATATATAGGCAAATCAAAAGAGGAGAGGTGCAATTAAGAAATCAATATATTCAGTTAAAGTGAGATATAAAAATGGGAATAAGAAAAGCAAAAAGAGATTATGAGGTTAAAGTTCAAGAGAATCAAAGACTAACCTGAAAGGATTCTATCAGGTATACAGAAGTAAGATCAGGGACGAGATAGGCCCACACAAAAGTTACTCCGGTCAGCTCACTGACAGTGATAAGGAAATGTGTAGAATTTTTAACACATACTTCCTCTCAGTTTTTACACAGGAAGATACTAGTGATATTCCAGAAATAATAAATTATGTAGAACAGGATGATAAACTATGCACGATTAGGGTCACAAGTGACATGGTCCTTCGGCAAATTGATAAATTAAAATCTAACAAATCCCCAGGCCCTGATGAACTGTGTGCAAGGGTTCTAAAGGAATGTACCCTAGAGTTTGTAGAGGGTCAAGGAAAACTAATTCTAAGTGTAAAATATACCGACCTCCAGGCTTGGATCACGATAGAGGGAGACTTCTTTGAGACGAAATTGTTAGGGCTTCTAGACACAATAACATAGTCATAGTAGAGGACTTTATCTAGAGTCCAGTGACTTTATGGAAACAGTTCAGGACTGTTTTCTGAAGCAGAGCGTAACAGAGCCTACCAGAGATAATTTGCTAGACCTAGTCTTGTCAAATAAGGAAATACTCGTGAATAATCTGGAGATCACTGAAGAGCTTGGCGCAAGTGATCACAAGTCCATCACTTTTAGCATTAACTGGGAATGCAAGAATAATGATAATACAGTAAAAATCCCTGATTTCCGTTCTGCCGACTATAATGGACTTAGGGAACACCTGTCTAATCTTGATTGGGGTTATCTAGCTAATGATTTTATTGGCGATGATCATACTTACGATTATGAAGGTATCTGCTTTTATGATTTTTTTCTTAATAATGTACACCGTGCCCAGAGTATATACATTCCCCAGAGAGATATTAGGTCTAATAATAACGATCCCAAATGGGTTAACAGTAGGTTAAAGCATCTATTAGGGGAGAAAAGGGGAATTTATAGGCGCATCAGAAGAGGAGAGGTTAACCTTACTGACCAATATGTTCAGCTTAAAAGAGAAGTAAAAAAGGGGATTAGAAAGGCTAAACGTGACTATGAAATTAGAGTTGCTAGTGAATCAAAGACTAATCCAAAGGGGTTCTTTCAAGTGTATAGGACGAAGGTGAAGGAAAAAGTAGGACCTCTGAAAATTGGGAATGGACAGCTGACGGATAACGAACTGGAAATGTGTTCCTTATTTAATGACTATTTTTTGTCAGTTTTTACACAGGAAGATGTGAAAGTTAAGACACTTGTACAACATCTGGTTATCTTTATTGTAGACGTTTCGCCATCCAGTGGCTTTATCAATACAGATTCTTTGGACATAATAAGAAAACTGAAGAAATACATACAAAAAATGAGGTAATCAGTCCCTCAGCCTTGGAGGAGGTGTTTAGAGCACCGTGGTCGTAGAGATTCTGAAACAGAGGCAAGGAGACTGGCGCTTATATTTATTTATTTATTTATTTATTTAGAAATTTTAGCATACATACAGAGGTACAAAAAAAATACAGGTAAGAGCAGCATGCCAAAGCCACTTATATGCATAGCATTACGGGCTGGCTTAAAATTAACTTAAGATTAACTAAGCAATGATGAAGTCAGTGATAAGACATTATTGTAAACAGATAACTATAAAATACAAATGAGTATTACAAAGACAGGTCATATGGTTGCATGCATTGCTGTTCATTCAGTAGAATGGAGTATTCTGTTAGGTAGTGTATTTAAAAAAATAACAAAGTTAGGTTTAACATTTGTGTGATATAATTGTGAGTAACATTTAGGATATACAATTTATATGGTTCAGTTATTCAGTATTTATTTGGTTTTGAGTGAGTAAGTGAACTTTGAGAAGAGACTTGAATTTATAAACAGGTAGTGTTTCTTTTATATTTACAGGTAATGAATTCCAGATTTTAGGGCCTTTTATGTGCATTGAGTTTTTGCATAGCGTGAGATGGACACGAGGAACATCAAAGAGTGATCTGTGCCTTGTATTATGGTCATGTGTTCTGTTGAGGTTGGCAAGGAGATGTTTGAGGGGAAGGTTAATATCAGAGTTAAGTGTTCTATGTATGTAATAAGTGCAATAATAAGTATGGATGCTTTGTATGGTGAGTAGGTTGAGTGTTTTGAATATTGGTGGAGTGTGCTGCCTGTAGTGAGAATTTGTTATCATTCTAACTGCAGCCTTTTGTTGGGTAATTAGTGGTCTGAGATGGTTAGTTGTTGTTGAGCCCCATGCACAAATTCCATAGGTGAGATAGGGGTAAATAAGAGAGTGATAAAGGGCCAGGAGGGCTGACTGTGGAACATAGTACCGTATCTTCGATAGTATGCCTACAGTCTTGGAAATTTTCTTAGAAATTTGTTGTATATGTGTATGAAATTTGAGTCTATTATCGAGGTGGATTCCTAAGAATTTTCCCTCTGTTAGCTTTGTGATAGGTGATCCGTTTATCGTTATGTTAAGAGGTACATCTGTAGCTCTGCTACCAAACTGAATGAAGTAGGTTTTGTCAATGTTGAGAGAAAGTTTGTTAGTCCTCATCCAGGTAGATATTTTCTGTAATTCGGTGTTTACAGTATTGGCTAGCGTGACTGGGCTCGGGTGAGAGAAGACGTATGTGGTGTCATCTGCAAAAAGTGTGGGTTTGAGTAATTGCGAAGCATTTGGTAGGTCATTTATGTATAGGAGAAAGAGAAGAGGGCCAAGGACACTTCCCTGTGGGACACCAACTGTAATTGGTTGTGCGGAAGAGTTTGCCCCATTTGCGTACACATATTGGCTTCTGTTGCTGAGGTATGACTTGAGGTAGTTGAGGGAGTGCCCTCTTATACCATAGTGTGACAATTTTACGTGGAGCAAGTCATGGTCAACTGTATCAAAAGCTTTACGTAAGTCAATGAAGATCCCCAGTGGGACTTCTTTTTTCTCTATTGCAGTGTATATATGTTCTAGCATGTGTATAATAGCATCATTAGTATTTTTATTAGGCCTGAATCCAAATTGGCAGGGGTTGAGAATGTTATGGGAGATGAGGTAGGAAGAGATTCGTTTATGAATTAATTTTTCGAAGATTTTTGAGAGAGTGTGTAAATTGGATATTGGCCTATAGTTATTCAACTCTGTTTGGTCTCCTCCTTTATGGATCGGGGTGACCCTTGCTATTTTGAGAACTGTAGGGAAGGTGGAGGATTCAATGGATTTGTTAAAGAGTGTTGCAATGATTGGTGATAGTACTTGTGACGCTTTTTTGTATATAAAGGGTGGTAAGGTATTTAAATCTCCTGCCTTGTTTTTTGGTGCGTTGATAATAAGGGAGACTTCGTATGGGTTAGTCGGAGCTAGGAACAGTGTGTTCGGGTAGTTGCCAGTGAGGTAGTCATTTGGTGGGGTATCTGAGCTTGGGATATTATTGGCAAGGTTTTGACCTATAGTGGAGAAGAAATCATTGAGTCTGTTTGCTGTTTCTGTTGGTGGGAGTTGGGGTTCATCTGATTTTGCTAATTTTATTTCGCTATGTCGTGATATCTTTTTTGTTCCCAGAATTTCTGATAGGGTCTTCCAGGTCTTTTTTATATCACCTCGTAAGTTGGATAATCTGTTCTCATAATACAATTTTTTTGCCCTTCTTATCAGGCTGGTTAGGATTGACGAGTAACGTTTTGTTTGGTCTCTGGTTATGTGACTCATTCTGTACTGTTTTTCATATCGGTGTTTTGTGTTTATGGATTTGAGAATGCTGGGTGTTAGCCAGGGACTGTTCAGTCTCTTAGCTGTCATCTGTTTAGTTTTTTTAGGGCAGTGCTTGTTATAAAGGTATTGGGTCTTTTTTAGAAAATTATTAAAACATTCGTCAATATCTGTATAGATTTCTAGCTCAGTGTGCCAGTCAATGTTTGTTACTGCTGTTGTGAAGTTATTAATGGCTGCCTCATTGTGAAGTCTGAAGGTGACTTAAGTAGTGTCTTGGGGTATTTTACCAAGAGTTGTTATGAGGAAAGTAGGGTAGTGGTCTGTGGTATTATCTGTAATTATGCCTGATTTTAAAGGGGATATGGTGTTGGTCGAGATGTGGTCAAGTAGGGAAACACTAGTCTCTGTAACTCTTGTAGGTTTTGTTACTGTTGGTAGCAACATGCAGTTACTCATTGTGTTTGTGAATTCAGTAACGTGTGGGTCCTGGTCTTGCAGGAGATTTATGTTGAAGTCACCTGAGAGTAGTAAGTGATCTTTGTTCATGCGTGCATCAGTTATCATACTTCCTAGGTTTTTACTAAATTGGCTAATGTTTGATTGTGGAATTCTGTAGATGTTTATCACTGTGAGAGTTTTTTGTAGGTATTTGGATTTGAATTTAGCTATTATATATTCCCCATGTTCATCCCTTATGCAAGTATTAGTGATACATTCTAGTTGGTCTGAGTAGTATATAGCTGTGCCACCCCCTTGTTGGTCTGGCCTACAGTTGTGTATGGCTGTGTAACCAGGAATGGCATAGACATCTGTAGTATCAGGCTTTAGCCAGGTTTCAGTTAGTGTAATGATGGACATATTGGCATGCAAGGAATTTAGTAATGCTAGGAGGTCATCATAATGCTTGCTTAAAGATCTGATATTGTAGTTAAAGATAGTTATGTTGTTGTTGGCTCTGAGAAGTGCCTTTGATTGTTCTGCTGTGTAGTAATTACAGTAACTGTTTGAATCATTTAAGTCATTAAATAAGAGGTTGGTATCAGGATCAATGCTTGTAATCATAAGATTTGTAGTGAATCTATAGTTAGAATTAAGTAAAAAATAAAGTAAATATTCTAAAGCTAAAAAAAATAGCACCTGAATTATTTAACAAATGTAAAAAATAATGAGCTAAGGTAGTTTTTTAAAGCTAAAATAAAGGAGACAATATAAAAGGGACTAAAATAATTTGTGGTGAACAAATAAAGTGATGATCAAATAATGGAGCTTGGGAATATGATAGTAGGTAGTACTTTAAAGGTAATTCTTTAAAGTTAGAATTATAATATAAAATTATAATATAAAAGGGACTAATATAAGTTGTGGTGAACAATAAAGTGGTAATCAAATAAATGAGCTTTGGAGTATAATGGCAAAATAGTGAACTTATTAACTTTAGCACCTGAGAATAGCACCTTGATTAGTTTAACAATTGCGAATATATGATCTAAGGTAGTTATATAAAGCTAAAATAAAGGACAAAAAAATATATAAAGGACTACAATTAAGTAATGGTAAACAAATTAAATGGACAGATAGTCACTATGAGATAATATTGGTTTAGGAGTAAGATCTGATTTGTAATATTAAATAAGTTGAGCAGTTTATTGCACAATAAAAAGTAAAAAAAAAAAATGAGGTAGTTGGTACTAGCTAGCAAAAGATAGTTTTGGTACTTGCAAAAAAGTAATTGGAATATACACTAATTGCATACACAATAAAAAGTGACTAAAAAAACAAGTAGTGGTAAACAAAATTAAATGGACAGGTAAGAACAATGAATAATGGTAATGTCTTGGTTATAATATGATATGATAGTAAGATGGTAGACAGGTACAAAGGATAATATAAAGGTTGGAGTTGAATATACAAACTTGAAAATTTGGCAACAAAATGTTATGGGAAGTATAAAATAATGTTTAATGTACAAAAGTAAAATTGACTGGTAGTAAATATGGTGTTTAATAAAATTTTAGTAAGTAATAATGATTACAAAAAAAGTGAAAAAGTAATGTTTATTTCATTCAATATTTCACTGGTAGTTATACTAGAGGTTATATGGCAGTACAAGGTAATTAAGAGTACTCTAAGATAGTAAATGTGGTATAAAACAGGTAAAGGTAATTAGACAAGTAATGGTTATTAAATGTCAAAAATGTTAAGAGTAAATTGAAATTATAGTAAAAATGATAATTATTAATTTTAGTAGGTAATATCAATTGATAGTATTTAAAAAAATATGAGGTAGTAATATGGACAGAGAAAGTATCAATTCAGCTAATGTTTAAGCAAACAATAGTAAATAAGAAAATTACATAAGGTGACTTATGCTTACTATTAAAATCACAAAATGAGGTAGTTGATTATTTAAATACTAAGAGATTGTACAATGAAATTTGAACAATAATGGAGCAAAACATACACTACACTACGTAGGCTTTTAGGGGGCTACAGGGCAAATTTCGTAACTCGTTTATTTACCGTCCGATTTTCTCCAGTTTTGGTGCACAAGACAAAGTGTTCTCACTCTTTCTTGAAAATATTTATAAAAAATATACCTCAAACAACAACTGAGAAAAGACTGATTTACTGAAAATGCCCTTGATGTTGATGTAACTCTTATATGCGGCTACGTAAGGTGGTTTGGACACTTGGTGCCGAGAGAACAATGCTAATACTAATTCGGACCGTAAGATTTCCCTCTAAATACCTTATCGTTATTTCACAAAAAAATAAAGTTTGTTAGTATCTGGAATATGGCAAAAAAATCTGCCCTTTACTCCCACATAACTCCCGAAGTATTTGGAATATTTCCAAAAATTCTACGGTCAAAATAAGAGAAATCATTATTCTACAATATCTGTGAATATTATTCCATTTAATTAAGTAATAAAGGACCCACATCAAATTATAGGTGAATAAGTTACTTCCCAGATATCGGCCGGGAACGCCGGCCGGCCCCCGTCTCAAAAAAAAAAAAAAATTTTTTTCGCGAAAATCGCGTTTGTTTGGGTGTATTTCTTAGTAAACTGATGTTCTAGTGCAGTTAGCCTCTAAACACCGTTTTCTCTTACTCAGAGACGACAGGGTGACCAGTTACACTTTTATATCGAAATATTCCCGATAATCTCTGGGCCATATTATGGCCTATTTTATTCAGTCTAGAGTATATAACATGTTTGTATGTTATTTAGAGTGTTTATTATATCATATTAGATCAATTCTGATAGACAAATAAGCCGTAGAGTTGATATATAAGCTGATATAAGCGAAATAATGGGTGATTCCTGGCTGGCACCTCGGGAGCAGGAACACTGCTGAGCGTTCCCGTCTGGTTCCCGGTAGTCACTAAGTCTGCCGATAAGCTCCACCTACTGTTTTATGATGCCAAATAGTCAGTTATTATATTAGAAAGAATAATGCAAGAAAAGGCGATAAAAAACAAGAAAATAACTCCAAAAAATATATAGGCCGTGAGCAGACTCGGTACCAACATCGCTGTCACCATACCTGATATAAATGACTATAATTTCTTGTAGAAACGTCGTAGAACATTCATTCTGGTACCATTGTGTTGCCAAAGAGTTGAGCTATTTTTCAGTATATATAACTCAATTTCCATATTTTTTCGATTTTTCGGTGAGCGCGCGCGGAAAATTGCCCGCCTGCCCCCTTTAGGTTGGACATTGTTTAGTTATTCTCTGTAAGATCAGTGAGTAGGGACGTGTAGCAGACGAGGACTGAGGGACTGATTTCCTCATTTTTTGTATATAGTACTTCTGTTTTCTTATTATGTTCAAGAATCTGTATTGATAAAGCCACTGGATGGCGAAACGTCTTCAACAAAGATAACCAGATGTTGTACAAGTGTCTTAACTTTCATCTTGTCGGTATTGTATACCTGTCTTGCAAAACTTGTCAGGCACAGAAACATCATGGTATCTTGGTTCAGAGGACATCTACAAGACCTTCACGGCTACTACAACCCATCAATTTGGGAAGGACCTACTTCCACTGGGGAATCCCGCCTACCAGTGACTATGCCCAGGTCTGCTACACGTCCCTACTCACAGACGCCTATATAAGCCCCAGTCTCCTTGCCTCTGCTTCAGAATCTCTACGACCACGGTGCTCTAAACACCACCTCCAAGGCTGAGGGACTGATTACCTCATTTTTTGTTTATAGTTCTTCAGTTTTCTTATGTCCAAAGAATCTGTATTGATAAAGCCACTGGATGGCGAAACGTCTACAATAAAGATAACCAGATGTTGCAAAAGTGTCTTAACTTTCATCTTGTCGGTATTGTATACCTGTCTTGCACACAGGAAGATGTAAATGAGATTCCAGTAATTAACAATTATTTAGTTCCTGATGAATTTAAATTAACTAATATTACTGTCACGAGGGACATGGTTATTAAACAGATAGACAAACTGAAGCAAAATAAGTCCCCGGGACCCGATGAGTTGTTTTCCAGGGTACTTAAGGAATGCAAGATGGAGCTTAGTCAGTCATTAACGAGTGTGTTTAATGCGTCCATCCTTACCGGTGTTGTGCCAGAGTTGTGGAAGATGGCTAATGTGGTTCCTATATTCAAATCAGGGGATAAGTCCGTTCCTTCAAAGTACCGTCCAATAAGCATGACATCTATAGTGGGCAAGTTACTAGAATCAATTATAGCTGACATTATTAGAAGTCACCTTGAAAAGCATAACTTGATAAATTTCAGCATGGATTCACGAGAGGTCGTTCCTGCCTGACAAACTTGCTGACGTTCTTCAATAGAACATTTGAGGCAGTTGACAGTGATAAGGAATATGATATTGTTTATTTGGATGTTAGTAAAGCCTTCGATAGAGTACCTCACAGGAGATTCTTGAAAAAAGTCCTAGGTAGACTGTTCCACTCATCAACTACCCTATTTCCAAACCAATACTTTCCTATGTCCTTTCTAAATCTAAACTTATCTAATTTAAATCCATTACTGTGGGTTCTCTCTTAGAGAGATATCCTCAAGACCTTACTAATATCCCCCTTATTAATACCTATCTTCCACTTATACACTTCGATCAGGTCTCCCTTCATAAGGAAGATTTCTAATGCTATGTATTAATTTAGTCATCCTACGCTGAATGTTTTCTAACGAATTTATGTCCATTCTGTAATATGGAGACCAGAACTGAGCTGCATAATCTAGGTGAGGCCTTACTAATGATGTATAAAGCTGCAGTATAACCTCTGGACTTCTGTTGCTTACACTTCTTGATATAAATCCCAGTAATCTATTTGCCTTATTACGTACGCTTAGGCATTGCTGTCTTGGTTTAAGGTTGCTGCTCACAATAACCCCCAAGTCCTTTTCGCAATCTGTATGGCTAAGTTCTACATCATTTAACTTATAAGTGCTAGGGTTATGGACACTCCCGAGCTTCAGAACCTTGCATTTATCTACATTGAACTGCATCTGCCACTTTTCTGGCCAAAAATAGAGTTTGTCTAAATCCTCCTGAAGTTTCCTAACATCTACGTTTGAATCAATTATCCTACCTATCTTTGTGTCATCGGCGAATTTGCTCATGTAACTAGTAATACCCTCATCAAGGTCATTGATATATATTATAAACAACAACGGGCCTAAGACTGATCCCTGTGGTACGCCACTTGTTACAGATCCCCACTCGGATTGAACCCCATTTAAGCATACTCTCTGCTTCCTATTAGTGAACCATGACTCGATCCATGACAGCACTTTTCCCCCAATGTCATGAGCTGCCACTTTTTTTTAACAGTCTCTGGTGCGGTACTCTATCAAAAGCCTTACTAAAATCTAAATAAACAATATCGTATTCTTTATCATGATCAACGACCTCAAAAGCTTTACTGAAGAAGGTTAATAAATTAGTTAGGCAGGCACCGCCCCTCGTGAATCCATGCTGAGTATCATTAATCAAGGTGTGCTTATCCAGATGGCTTCTTATATTATCAGCTATAATTGACTCTAGTAATTTGCCTACAATTGAGGTTAGGCTTATTGGGCGGTAATTTGACGGTAACAACTTGTCCCCTGCTTTAAAATAGGAATTACATTAGCCATCTTCCACATATCAAACACTACACCTGTTTGAATAGAAATATTAAAAATATTAGTCAATGGTTCACAAAGTTCCATTTTACACTCTTTAAGAACCCTTGAAAAAAGTTCATCAGGGCCCGGGGATTTATTTTGCTTTAACTGGTCTATTTGTTTGATAACCAGTTCGGTAGTGACTGTGATATTGCATAATTTATCATCATCAGGCCCACTACAAAAATTAATTACTGGGATATTGTTAGTGTCTTTCTGAGTGAAAACCGAGAGAAAGTAATTATTAAGAACAGAGCACATTTCATTCTCTTTGTCAGTAAGGTGCCCAGAGTTATTTTTAATGGGACCTATCTTATCTCTAACTTTTGTTCTATAAACCTGGAAAAACTTTTTGGGTTAGTTTTCGAATCCCTAGCAACTTTAATTTCATAGTCCCGTTTAGCTTTTATCCCCTTTTTAACGTCCCTCTTAATGTCAATATACTGATTCATAAGATGACCCTCACATCTAAATTCCTTTTTTCTGCCTTAAAAGATATCTGAGCCTATTATTCATCCATTTGGGTCATTTCTATTCGATCTAATTTCCTTATATGGGATAAATGTCCTTTGGGCAGCACGTATTGTGTTAAGAAAGCTGTCATACTGATAGCTCTCTTCGTTACCCCAGTCCACAGATGATAAGTGTTCTCTAAGCCCATTGTAATCTGCTAAGCGAAAATCTGGGACCAGTACTGAATTATCCCTACTGTCATACTTCCATTCAATGCTAAAGGTAATTGATTTGTGATCGCTTGTGCCGAGTTCCTCTGTAATTTCTAAATTAACAAGAGTTTCCTTGTTTGCCAAAACCAAGTCAAGAAGGTTATTTCCCCTTGTCAGCTGTATCACAAACTGCTTCAAAAAACAATCTTTGTATTGGACTGATGAGGCCACTGTGTGGCGAAACGTTTCCTGAATAAAGATTCCCATATGTTGCATAAGTGTCTCAATCATCAACTTGTCGGTTTTTCAAACCATTCATCACAATCCTGAACTACTTCTTAAAAGTTATTTAATTCTAAATTCCCAGTCAAGAAATTCCAATCAATATGACTAAAGTTAAAGCATCCTAGAATTACTACATTATCGTGTCTTGTGGCCTTAACAATTTCCTCCCATAGTAGTCTCCCTAGGTCCCTAAGTTTGGAGGACGGTATATCACGCCTAAAATCAATTTTTCATGTCCCTCTGAAAATTCTATCCAAACAGACTGTGTGTGTGTTACTTCAGACTTAATACCCATTTTTATGCAACAGTTCAAGC
Organism: Cherax quadricarinatus; assembly: GCF_038502225.1. Taxonomy (NCBI): domain Eukaryota; kingdom Metazoa; phylum Arthropoda; class Malacostraca; order Decapoda; family Parastacidae; genus Cherax; species Cherax quadricarinatus. The sequence goes on from NC_091304.1 coordinate 31,209,111, forward strand.
GATCTCGGACATACAGTGCCACCCCACCCCCCTTCCCGATACTTCTGTCTACTTGGAACAATTTAAATCCCTTTATGTGACATTCGGCAGGCATGTCCCGATTTTTCGTATTGAACCAGTTAAGGTAAATACATCAATGTTGGCTGCACTAGCAACTAGTCTCAACTCGTCCATCTTATTCCTAGCACTACGACTATTTGTGTAATATATATTTAAGGACCCTCCTTTCTCTTTACCCTTCCTGCTCCTTTCTGTTATTTCACTAAACCTATTACTGTCCTTGTCACCTAGTGCCACTGGCTTTCCAATATCCACCTCGTTTTGCCTATTACTAGTTCTCCTAGTACTCATATTACTACACTAACTATTCCTAGTTTAAAGACCTAACAGCTCCCTCCACTGCGTTGGCCAGTGCTCCCACACCAAACCTAGATAAGTGAACCCCATCCCTGGCATACATGTCATTTCTGCCATAGAAGAGGTCCCAGTTGTCAATGAATGTTGCCACATTTTCCTTACAGTATTTGTCCAGCCAGCAATTGACACCAATTGCCCTGGACAACCATTCATTTTCAACTCCTCTCCTTGGCAAAATACCACATATGACAGGGTTCCCACCCTTCCTCCTAATTATCTCTATTGCAATTTCACTAGTTTAGTTCCATTGGTGTTTGTTACAGACCCACCAATATTCTTATGTCTGGCATTAAAATTTTCAAGAATGAGGGTAGGTTCACTATTGATGCGATCTGGTACAGCATCAGGTCGAAGCTGGTTGACCTTAGGTTATAAGCTGCATATCCAGCCAACTTTGGTGGAGTTGCTCCATCTTTCAGTCTACATTCCTGCAAACAGATGACATCAATATTTTTGGTTGCACTAATATGATGTAAGTTAGGCAACCGCTTCCTGGTGGAAGCAATGTTCCAATGATTTGTACAGTACCCATTGTACTGAGTTATTATAATCTCTTGCTCATAAGATAGTGAGACTATTATGTTTGGCTACAGTGTGCAGACAATTAAGAGCAAATAGCATAGTTTGTACGTGTTTATCTTCAGGACCTTTATTTTTAAGCATTTGTCGGCATCTTGACAACTAGTTCCAAGGCGTCTTGAAGCCAAGAGTCACGGGCTTCTTTCATACAAATTGCTTGAAACTGAAGGGAGATTAATGCACTTTTGACATCATCACCGTACTCAAGAGCATCATCCTGACTATATATAACTTAGTTAAACTTGTCAGGATCTTTTCAAGATGCTCAGTTTTTTTTCTGCATGTTTGTTATAATTTGAGGAAGATCAGGCGAATCCAATGCCTCTCCGGAGGAGGGCACTTCTGAGTTAGTGCTTTCTTTAACACCTATTACTTTAATAGGTACCATGATTACATTAGCGTTCTTTGATGGTGCCTGTGGCAAGACTGTCTCATCATTCATTGTAGGTAGGTCCTGTGCATCTGACTCAACTCCAGTTTCCAGGGGGGTTACCTATGTGGTGTCCGTCTAACTGTTGTAGTTGTGTGTATTGGGAAAAATGACATGCTCATCCCCATATTCAGTAGTGGCAGATCAGTAGATCCACATGTGCTAGCAGGGATGGCTGCTGCCACAGGACTGCTTTTTAAAACAGTTTTGTGATAGAAGCAACTAGAGGAAACAACCAGCTTGACTTGGTTCTCGCCAACAAAGAATCACTAGTTAATAATCTTGAGGTTAATGATTAGCTAGGGGAAAGTGATCACAAATCACTTAGTTTCAATATATCATGGAACTACCCAGATAACTGCAATCAAGTCGCTGTCCAGATTTCTGCTTGGCCGACTTCATGGGACTGAAAAATTACCTGGGTGGGCTAAATTGAGATGACCTTATGGGTCAGGTAAGTAGGGTTGGTTGCCAATGTGACGCATTTCAGAGCATAGTTCTAGCTGCCCAGATGACTTTTGTCCTGAGTAGGAAATTGGATATAACAAAAATGAACCCAAATGGATAAACAATAGATTAAAACATCTCATTGGTCAAAAGAGAGGCATGTATAGGCGTATCAAAAGAGGGAAAGGGAAGTTAAGAAATCAATATATTCAAATAGAGAGAGCAATAAAAAAGGAAAAAGAAAACCAAAAAGAGATTATAAGGCTAAAGTCGCAAGGGATTCGAAGACTAACCCAAAAGGGTTCTTTCAGGTATACAGAAGCAAGATTAGGGACAGGATAAGCTCACTTAAGAGCAACTCAGGTCAGATCACTGACAATGATAAGGAAATATGTGAACTTTTCAGTGCCTACTACTTCTCAGTTTTTACTCAGGAAGATACTAGCGCAATGCCAGATACAATAAATTATGTAGAACAGGGCAATAATAAACTATGCACTATTGTGGTAACTAGTGACACTATCCTCAGACAAATAGAGAAATTAACATCTAACAAATCCCCAGGCCCTGATGAACTATTTGCAAGGGTTTTTAAGGAATGTAAAGAGGAACTTAGCATACTTTTGGATAATCTTTTCAATAAATCACTATAAACTGGCATAGTGCAAGACAGGTGGAAAATGGCAAATGTAATACCTATTTACAAAGCATGTGACAGGTCTTTGGCTTCGAACTATAGTCCAACAAGCCTTTACCTGGAGTTTACCTGGAGAGAGTTCCGGGAGTCAACGCCCCCGCGGCCCGGTCTGTGACCAGGCCTCCTGGTGGATCAGAGCCTGATCAACCAGGCTGTTGCTGCTGGCTGCACGCAAACCAACGTACGAGCCACAGCCCAGCTGGTCAGGAACCGACTTTAGGTGCTTGTCCAGTGCCAGCTTGAAGACTGCCAGGGGTCTGTTGGTAATCCCCCTTATGTATGCTGGGAGGCAGTTGAACAGTCTTGGGCCCCTGACACTTATTGTATGGTCTCTTAACGTGCTAGTGACACCCCTGCTTTTCATTGGGGGGATGGTGCATCGTCTGCCAAGTCTTTTGCTTTCATACTGAGTGATTTTCGTGTGCAAGTTCGGTACTAGTCCCTCTAGGATTTTCCAGGTGTATATAATCATGTATCTCTCCCGCCTGCATTCCAGGGAATACAGGTTTAGGAGCCTCAAGTGCTCCCAGTAATTGAGGTGTTTTATCTCCGTTATGCGCGCCGTGAAGGTTCTCTATACATTTTCTAGGTCAGCAATTTCACCTGCCTTGAAAGGTGCTGTTAGTGTGCAGCAATATTCCAGCCTAGATAGAACAAGTGACCTGAAGAGTGTCATCATGGGCTTGGCCTCCCTAGTTTTGAAGGTTCTCATTATCCATCCTGTCATTTTTCTAGCAGATGCGATTGATACAATGTTATGGTCCTTGAAGGTGAGATCCTCCGACATGATCACTCCCAGGTCTTTGACGTTGGTGTTTCGCTCTATTTTGTGGCCAGAATTTGTTTTGTACTCTGATGAAGATTTAATTTCCTCGTGTTTACCATATCTGAGTAATTGAAATTTCTCATCGTTGAACTTCATATTGTTTTCTGCAGCCCACTGAAAGATTCGGTTGATGTCCGCCTGGAGCCTTGCAGTGTCTGCAATGGAAGACACTGTCATGCAGATTCGGGTGTCATCTGCAAAGGAAGACACGGTGCTGTGGCTGACATCCTTGTCTATGTCGGATATGAAGATGAGGAACAAGATGGGAGCGAGTACTGTGCCTTGTGGAACAGAGCTTTTCACCGTTCTGTTAGTGAGGAAATTATAGATCCATCGACCGACTTTTCCTGTTATTCCTTTAGCACGCATTTTGTGTGCTATTACGCCATGGTCACACTTGTCGAAGGCTTTTGCAAAGTTTGTATATCTTACATCTGCATTCTTTTTGTCTTCTAGTGCATTTAGGACCTTGTCGTAGTGATCCAATAGTTGAGACAGGCAGGAGCGACCTGTTCTAAACCCATGTTGCCCTGGGTTGTGTAACTGATGGGTTTCTAGATGGGTGGTGATCTTGCTTCTTAGGACCCTTTCAAAGATTTTTATGATATGGGATGTTAGTGCTATTGGTCTGTAGTTCTTTGCTGTTGCTTTACTGCCCCCTTTGTGGAGTGGGGCTATGTCTGTTGTTTTTAGTAACTGTGGGACGACCCCCGTGTCCATGTTCCCTCTCCATAGGATGGAAAAGGCTCGTGATAGGGGCTTCTTGCAGTTCTTGACGAACACGGAGTTCCATGAGTCTGGCCCTGGGGCAGAGTGCATGGGCATGTCATTCATCGCCTGTTCGAAGTCATTTGGCGTCAGGATAACATCGGATAGGCTTGTGTTAATCAAATTTTGTGGCTCTCTCATAAAAAAATAATTTTGATCTTCGACTCTCAGTCTGGTTAGCGGCTTGCTAAAAACTGAGTCATATTGGGACTTGAGTAGCTCACTCATTTCCTTGTTGTCATCTGTGTAGGACCCATCTTGTTTAAGTAGGGGCCCAATACTGGACGTTGTTCTCGACTTTGATTTGACATAGGAGAAGAAATACTTTAGGTTTCTTTCGATTTCATTTATGGCTTTTAGTTCTTCTGGCGATTCCTGACTCCTATAAGATTCCTTTAGCTTAAGTTCGATGCTTGCTATTTCTCTGACCAGTGTCTCCCTACGCATTTCAGATATATTGACCTCTTTTAGCCGCTCTGTAATTCTTTTCCGTCGCCTGTAAAGGGAGCGCCTGTCTCTTTCTATTTTACATCTACTCCTCCTTTTTCTTAGAGGAATAAGCCTTGTGCATACATCGAGTGCCACCAAGTTAATCTGTTCTAGGCATAAGTTGGGGTCTGTGTTGCTTAGTATATCTTCCCAGCTTATATCGGTTAGGACTTGGTTTACTTGGTCCCACTTTATGTTTTTGTTATTGAAGTTGAATTTGGTGAATGGTCTGGGGCTCCACGCATACATATCTGAACCTCAATTATGTTGTGATCTGAGTATATTGTTTTTGATATGGTGACATTTCTTATCAGATCATCATTGTTAGTGAAGATGAGGTCTAGTGTATTCTCCAGTCTAGTAGGCTCTATTATTTGCTGGTTTAAATTGAATTTTGTGCAGAGATTTAAAAGCTCGTGTGAGTGTGAGTTTTCATCAGAGCTGCCTCCTGGTGTTATTACTGCAACAATATTATTTGCTATATTCCTCCATTTTAGGTGCCTTAAGTTGAAATCCCCCAGGAGCAAGATGTTGGGTGCAGGAGCTGGAAGATTTTCCAGACAGTAGTCAATTTTTAACAGCTGTTCCTGGAATTGCTGGGATGTTGCATCCAGAGGCTTGTAGACTACCACAATGACTAGGTTTTGGTTCTCGACCTTTACTGCTAGAACTTCCACTACATCATTTGAGGCATTAAGCAGTTCTGTGCAAACAAGTGACTCTGCAATGTACAGGCCAACCCCCCTCCCCTTTTGCCTGTTCACTCTGTCACATCTGTATAGGTTGTAACCTGAGATCCATATTTCGTTGTCCAAGTGATCCTTTATGTGGGTCTCAGTGAAAGCCGCGAACATTGCCTTTGCCTCTGTAAGCAGTCCACGGATGAAAGGTATTTTGTTGTTTGTTGCTGGCTTTAGACCCTGCATATTTGCAAAGAAGAATGTCATTGGACTGGTGGTATTGTTGGTACTGGGGGGGGGATTTTTTTCCGGCATTAGTATCTGTATCTGTTGGTTTGGAGTGGAGGCCATAGACTGTGGTTCCACTCCAGGAATGACTGGATTTGGTGTACGATTTCTGCCATGTCCTGCCAGAGATAAGATAAGATAAGATTTCGTTCGGATTTTTAACCCCGGAGGGTTAGCCACCCAGGATAACTCAAGAAAGTCAGTGCGTCATCGAGGACTGTCTAACTTATTTCCATTGGGGTCCTTAATCTTGTCCCCCAGGATGCGACCCACACCAGTCGACTAACACCCAGGTACCTATTTGCTGCTAGGTGAACAGGACAACAGGTGTAAGGAAACGTGTCGAAATGTTTCCACCCGCCGGGAATCGAACCCGGGCCCTCCGTGTGTGAAGCGGGAGCTTTAGCCACCATGCCACCTCTTGAGTGGCTGTGGCTTCCCAGGTTTTCCCATGGCCTGGATGTTTTGTATCTTTTTGTCCCCTTTAGATGGTGTGCCTGGCAATTTAAGTTATAGCACAGTCTTTCCTGTACTGAAGAGGTACACAGTTTTGGGTGAAAAAGCTTACAGGAAGGGAGTTTGCATTTTCCTGTTGTCATATGGGATTGGCATTTTCTAGGGTGGTCATAGTTGCACGTCCTGTCTGTTTTTCCAGATTTCCCATGCCTGCAGATACCAAGTGCATAGTATGTGCACAGGCTTGGTTTCCGCTTGCCTTGGGTTTCTGTGACTGTATTCCCTGTTGGTGCATGTTTCCCTGTCTTACTCCTATCCTCCCTAGCACCAACAATGGAGCTCCCACCAGTTGTTTTTGGTAATATATCCTCACTATTGCTAGTGGAGTCCTCTTGTTTGCTATTTCCTGCGGTATTTCTAGTTTGCAACATTAGTTTTATCTTACCTTTGACTACACTTGTTTCCCAACTACGGCTCCTGTCCCCTATGAGGTCATTTACATGTATTCCTTCCTGCGTATAATTCCCGACTACCTGGACAAAATCTCCAGCTTCACCATTACTGTCTCCCAGGACAGCACCTCCAGCTTCACAATTACTGTCTCCCAGGACAGCATCTCCAACTTCACCATTACTGTCTCCCTGGACACCATCTCCAGCTTCACCATTACTGTCTCCCCGGACAGCACCTCCAGCTTGACCATTACTGTCTCCCAGGACAGCTCTATCAGCCCCACATTTACTGACTACCAGGACTTCACCTCCAGCCTTACAGTTTCTGACTACATGGCCAGTATCAAGGGCAGTACCATTCAGCCCAGACTTTTTATGTTCCCATCTGTTGTAGAAAGCTTCCAGGTTTTCTATGAAAGCAGCTTTGATGTTATCCTCTTTCAATACCCTTGTGATTTTAGTCCACAGATTTTCCTCATTTGGGCATACCCAAAAACACTTCCCTGTTTTAATACTGCTTGTAGCTAGTTCTTGGATATCTGCACAAGGGGAATGACAGCAATTTCCACAAAAATGACAATTTATCCATGTGGAAGCCCGTTTGTTTGATTGACCGCAGACTACACAGAGCTTCATAATGATTTGAATGGTTGATTTACTGTAATTCTACTAGCAACCTCTTGAATATTCTATTAATAACCTCCTTAAATGAACCTCTAGCTATTTGTATTTCTATTTCTAACTGTACTTGTATATTGGACAGCTTACCATGCACATTCCTGATTTATATTTATTGTTTGTGTTTGATAAGGGCGCCTACAACCCCATCCGTTTAAAGTCTGCTTTATTGTCCAACGAATCCGTTTGAAACCAGTCAAGGGTTCGGACCAGTCAAGGGTTCGGACCAGTCGAGGGTTCGGACCAGTCGATCTGATCTGATCAGTGGGTCACTTATTTAAAACATACTAGTCGGTGATTTGGGCTAACACATGAAGGATCTACTTGAAACCTGTAGTGATACTGGTCCTGTGGGGAGCAGCAGCAGGATAATACTGCACCACCTCTTGGGGCCCTTAACAACAACAACAGTTTGGTGTGTGTCATGGGCACCAACACATGGTGTGTGATTCTCTCCTACTACATCCATTTATCAGTGATGCAGATTACATGGTGAGTTTAAATATGTGGCCTGTAGTTATAACTTTTCTCTTGACATATGCAAGACATCACCATCCCTGTAGAAGCCATTATTAGATGTACTAGTCATTATATTTTGTTGTTGCAGAAGTACTATGAAGATTCTATGTTCAATAAAGCCTAGAGATAAGGCCTGTGTTTCTATCACAACAATTTATTGAACATAGAATCCTGGGCTACCTGGTGGTGATCCTGCGCTAGACTACATCACAACATGGAGCGTTTACTGAAACCTGAGAGGCTAGACTGGATAACTTAAAAAAAAGTCAATAACTTATTTCCATTCCATTGTTTTGTAATAATAATAATAATAATAATAATACAGTGGTACCTTGGGTTACGAGCTTATCAACGGCTGCTCAGGAATGGAAGCACTGGTTTAAGACTTTCGAAAACTTCTTGGGAGCCCTTCCTAAAGAAGATCTAGATAAACTAAGTCTGTTCATCAATTTTGTGTCACCTAAGATATATGAGGCTATTTCTGAGTGTAATACCTACGAAGATGCTATCAAAACCCTCAAGTCTCAGTATATTAAACCTACAAATGAAATCTTTGCACGCTATCGCCTTGCAACTCGCCGCCAGCAGATTGATGAATCCTTAGAGGAATACTTTCAAGCACTGAAAATTTTAGGTAAGGACTGTCACTACCAAGCAGTGACAGCTGCTCAGTATTGTGAAGAGTCCATCAGGGATGCTTTTATCAGTGGCCTGCAATCACCAATAATAAGGCAGCGTTTATTGGAGAATAAAACTCTCAACTTAGCCGCTGCCTTTGACCAGGCAAGAGCTCTAGATTCAGCCCAGAAGAATTCTGAAGTATACAGTACCACTCAGCCTTCTCGAGTGGTAAGTGCTGCAATTCCTGACCAAGACTCTTGCAATAAAGTTACTGTGGAACCTGCCTCAGTGACAGCAGCAGCAGGTACGGTGTGTTTCTTTTGTGGTTTTTCAAGACATCCACGTCCAAAGTGTCCTGCTCGTGAAGCAATGTGCCATAAATGCCACAAGAAAGGTCACTTTGCTAAAGTATGTCGTGCTAATGCATCAACAAGAGCTAGTGCCTCCACACATTCCAGTGATCATGCGACTCTAGCAACAGTAACTTCTGCGGCTACTCCAAATTCACTGTCAAAGGCAGTTGTGAAAGTATTCATCAAAGGAACAGAAGTAGATGGCCTTATTGATAGTGGCAGCTCAGAGAGTTTCATCAACCTTGACTTAGTTAAACGCCACTCCTTGACTGTACATCACTCATCAGGTACCGTTTCCATGGCATCAACATCTCTCTCTATTCAGACCTTAGGGTTTTGTAAGGTAAATCTCAGAGTTAATGGAAAGGATTATCAAGATGTACATTTAGCTATTCTGCCACAACTGTGCTCTGATGTTATCCTTGGTCAGGACTTTCAGAAGCTGCATGGTAGTGTCACCTTAACATATGGAGGTGAACTGCCTCCTCTTGTTGTCTGTGGACTTAGCACTTTAAGGGTAGACCCACCAAAGCTGTTTGCAAATCTTACCGCGGATTGCCATCCTATATCAGCTAAGTCACGCCGCTATTCTTATGAGGATCGGATGTTCATTGAGAAACAAACTCAGAGGCTGCTGAAGGAGGGTATTATAGAACCGAGTAATTCCCCTTGGCATGCACAGGTTGTTGTTGTTAAAGATGATTATAGGAAACGGAGACTGGCTATCGATTACTCTGAGACAATCAACAAATTTACACTTCTTGATGGGTACCCTCTACCTCGAATTGATGATACAGTGAACAAAATTGCTCAGTACTATGTGTTTAGCACAATTGATCTGCAGAGTACCTAACATCAAGTACCTATAAGGAATGAAGATAAACCATACACAGCATTTCAGGCTAGTGATGACCTGTATCAGTTTACCAGAGTCCCTTTTGGAGTCACCAATGGGGTAGCCTGCTTCCAACGAATTATGGATTCACTCACTCATGGGAACTTACGCATATTTAGATAATGTTACCATTTGAGGCAAGACCCAGGAGGAACATGATGCAAACCTTGATAAGTTTTTGGAAGTCGCCAAGTTGTATGCACAAGGCTTATTCCTCTAAGAAAAAGGAGGAGTACATGTAAAATAGAAAGAGACAGGCGCTCCCTTTACAGGCAATGGAAAAGAATAACAGAGCGGCTAAAAGAGGTCAATATATCTGAAATGCGTAGGGAGACACTGGTCAGAGAAATAGCAAGCATCGAACTTAAGCTAAAGGAATCTTATAGGAGTCAGGAATCGCGGGAAGAACTGAAAGCCATAAATGAAATCGAAACAAACCCAAAGTATTTCTTCTTCTATGCCAAATCAAAGTCGAGAACAACGTCCAGTGTTATGCCCCTACTTAAACAAGATGGGTCCTACACAGATGACAGCAAGGAAATGAGTGAGCTACTCAAGTCCCAATATGACTCAGTTTTTAGCAAGCCGCTAACCAGACTGAGAGTCGAAGATCAAAATAAACTTTTTATGAGAGAGCCACAGAATTTGGTTAACACAAGCCTATCCGATGTTATCCTGACGCCAAATTACTTCGAACAGGCGATAAATGACATGCCCATGCACTCTGCCCCAGGGCCAGACTCATGGAACTCCGTGTTCATCAAGAACTGCAAGAAGCCCCTATCACGAGCCTTTTCCATCCTATGGAGAGGGAGCATGGACACGGGGGTCGTCCCACAGTTACTAAAAACAACAGACATAGCCCCACTCCACAAAGGGGGCAGTAAAGCAACAGCAAAGAACTACAGACCAATAGCACTAACATCCCATATCATAAAAATCTTTGAAAGGGTCCTAAGAAGCAAGATCACCACCCATCTAGAAACCCATCAGTTACACAACCCAGGGCAACATGGGTTTAGAACAGGTCGCTCCTGTCTGTCTCAACTATTGGATCACTACGACAAGGTCCTAAATGCACTAGAAGACAAAAAGAATGCAGATGTAATATATACAGACTTTGCAAAAGCCTTCGACAAGTGTGACCATGGCGTAATAGCGCACAAAATGCGTGCTAAAGGAATAACAGGAAAAGTCGGTCGATGGATCTATAATTTCCTCACTAACAGAACACAGAGAGTAGTCGTCAACAGAGTAAAGTCCGAGGCAGCTACGGTGAAAAGCTCTGTTCCACAAGGCACAGTACTCGCTCCCATCTTGTTCCTCATCCTCATATCCGACATAGACAAGGATGTCAGCCACAGCACCGTGTCTTCCTTTGCAGATGACACCCGAATCTGCATGACAGTGTCTTCCATTGCAGACACTGCAAGGCTCCAGGCAGACATCAACCAAATCTTTCAGTGGGCTGCAGAAAACAATATGAAGTTCAACGATGAGAAATTTCAATTACTCAGATATGGTAAACATGAGGAAATTAAATCTTCATCAGAGTACAAAACAAATTCTGGCCACAAAATAGAGCGAAACACCAACGTCAAAGACCTGGGAGTGATCATGTCGGAGGATCTCACCTTCAAGGACCATAACATTGTATCAATCGCATCTGCTAGAAAAATGACAGGATGGATAATGAGAACCTTCAAAACTAGGGAGGCCAAGCCCATGATGACACTCTTCAGGTCACTTGTTCTATCTAGGCTGGAATATTGCTGCACACTAACAGCACCTTTCAAGGCAGGTGAAATTGCCGACCTAGAAAATGTACAGAGAACTTTCACGGCGCGCATAACGGAGATAAAACACCTCAATTACTGGGAGCGCTTGAGGTTCCTAAACCTGTATTCCCTGGAACGCAGGAGGGAGAGATACATGATTATATACACCTGGAAAATCCTAGAGGGACTAGTACCGAACTTGCACACGAAAATCACTCACTACGAAAGCAAAAGACTTGGCAGACGATGCACCATCCCCCCAATGAAAAGCAGGGGTGTCACTAGCACGTTAAGAGACCATACAATAAGTGTCAGGGGCCCAAGACTGTTCAACTGCCTCCCAGCACACATAAGGGGGATTACCAACAGACCCCTGGCAGTCTTCAAGCTGGCACTGGACAAGCACCTAAAGTCAGTTCCTGATCAGCCGGGCTGTGGCTCGTACGTTGGTTTGCGTGCAGCCAGCAGCAACAGCCTGGTTGATCAGGCTCTGATCCACCAGGAGGCCTGGTCACGGACCGGGCCGCGGGGGCGTTGACCCCCGAAACTCTCTCCAGGTATTCTTATGAGGATCGGATGTTCATTGAGAAAGAAACTCAGAGGCTGCTGAAGGAGGGTATTATAGAACCGAGTAATTCCCCTTGGCGTGCACAGGTTGTTGTTGTTAAAGATGATTATAGGAAACGGAGACTGGCTATCGATTACTCTGAGACAATCAACAAATTTACACTTCTTGATGGGTACCCTCTACCTCGAATTGATGATACAGTGAACAAAATTGCTCAGTACTATGTGTTTAGCACAATTGATCTACAGAGTGCCTATCATCAAGTCCCTATAAGGAATGAAGATAAACCATACACAGCATTTCAGGCTAGTGATGGCCTGTATCAGTTTACCAGAGTCCCTTTTGGAGTCACCAATGGGGTAGCCTGCTTCCAACGAATTATGGATTCACTCATTCAGGAAGAGCAACTCATGGGAACTTACGCGTATTTAGATAATGTTACCATTTGTGGCAAGACCCAGGAGGAACATGATGCAAACCTTGATAAGTTTTTGGAAGCCGCCAAGAAGAAAAATATCAGTTACAATGAGGAAAAGTGCACTTTTTCAACTAAAAGGCTTAGCATCCTTGGTTATGTAGTGGAAGGAGGTTCAATATTCCCAGACCCTGAACGACTACGACCTCTACGGGAACTTCCAATGCCTCAAGACAAAAAGTCACTCCGAAGAACTCTTGGTCTTTTTGCTTATTACTCACAATGGATCTACAACTATTCAAGTAAAGTCCGCCCATTGAGTGCTACCACATTTCCTGTGACAAAGGAAGCAGAAGCCGCTTTCCATACTCTCAAACAAGACATTGAAAACTCAGTAGTTCAAGCCATTGATGAATCCCTACCATTCGAAGTGGAAACGGATGCATCTGACATTGCCATTGCTGCAGTCTTGTCTCAGGCAGGACGACCAGTAGCCTTCTTTTCGAGAACTTTTCAAGGATCAGAGAAATGTTACGCTGCTGTAGAAAAGGAAGCCCAGGCCATCATAGAAGCAGTTCGCCACTGGAGGCATTATTTAACTGGTAGACATTTCACCATAAGGACTGACCAACGGTCCGTGATGTACATGTTCAACAAGAAGCACAAAAGTAGGATAAAGAATGACAAGATATTACGCTGGAGGATGGAACTATCGTGTTATGACTTTGATATTCTGTACCGACCGGGTCAAGAGAACATCTCACCTGATGCATTCTCTAGGTCCCACTGTGGAGCAGCATGTCATGATTTACAATCACTCTCAGCGCTCCACAAGGCTTTGTGTCACCCAGGAGTTACACGCCTGTACCATTTTGTCGAATCAAAGAACATGCCCTACTCAGTGGAAGATGTGCGACAAGTGATCAGAGCATGCAGAGTATGTGCAGAGTGCAAGCCAAACTTTCATCAGCCAGAGAAGACTCATCTCATAAAATCCACCCAGCCTTTCGAGAGACTGAATATAGATTTCAAAGGACCTCTACCAAGCACAAATCAGAATAGGTATTTCCTTAACATAGTAGATGAATATTCAAGGTTTCCCTTTGTATTCCCCTGTGCAAATATGACTGCTTCAACTGTTATTAGTTGTCTTTCACAGTTGTTCTCTATTTTTGGTATGCCAGCTTATATCCATTCAGACAGGGGATCCTCGTTCATGAGTAACGAACTTCAGGAGTTTTTGTCTAGCAAAGGTATTGCCTGCAGCAGAACAACAAGCTACAACCCTCAAGGCAATGGTCAAGTGGAGCGGTTCAATGGTACTATATGGAAGGCAGTTACAATGACATTGAAGTCGCACAATCTACCTGTTCAACACTGGCAAACTGTCCTACCTGATGCTCTTCACTCTATTAGATCATTGCTGTGCACAGCTACTAATGCAACCCCTCATGAAAGACTCCTCAACTATTCACGTCGTTCTTCTACGGGAGCCTCCGTGCCCACTTGGTTATGTCATCCTGGACCCGTTCTCCTGAAGAGTCACCGTAGGATGAACAAGACGGATCCTTTAGTGGAAGAGGTAGAGCTCCTGCAAGCTAATCCACATTACGCCCACATTCGCTACCAAAATGGTGAAGAGACTACAGTATCTACAAGACATTTAGCCCCAGTTGAAATCCCCATTAGTGTGGAATCTCAAGATACACCAATAGATGTGAAAGATGCTTCGTTTTCTCCTGGAAAGCCCCTTGAGACTACCCCTACGGAAATAGAGGATTCTGCTCCAGCAGTTAGTCAAACCCCGCTGGAAAATATTGAACCTGGTGAAGAGGCTCAAGGGCTACGAAGGTCGGGACGTGTACGTCGCCCACCTAACAGTTTGGGAGATTACTGTCTCTGATATTTTAGAAGGGGGAGATTGTAGTGATACTGCTCCTGTGGGGAGCAGCAGCGGGATAATACTGCACCACCTCTCGGGGCCCTTCACAACAACAACAGTTTGGTGTGTGTCATGGGCGCCAACACATGGTGTGTGATTCTCTTCTCTTCTACTATCCCTATATTAGTGATGCAGATTACATGGTGAGTTTAAATGTTTGGCCTGTAGTTATAACTTTTCTCTTGACATATGCAAGACATCACCATCCCTGTAGAAGCCATTATTAGATGTACTAGTCATTATATTTTGTTGTTGCAGAAGTACTATGAAGATTCTATGTTCAATAAAGCCTAGAGATAAGGCCTGTGTTTCTATCACAACAGCAGAGAGTTTGCATAAATGGGGAGAAATCAGAATAGGGACATGTCACAAGCGGTGTTCCACAGGGGTCAATGTTAGGCCAGTTGTTGTTCACAGTTTACATAAAGGACATAGATGAAGGAATAAATAGCGACATGAGCAAATTTGTTGATGACACCAAAATAGGCCGTCCAATTCATTCTAACGAGGACATTAAAGCAATCCAGGATGATTTGAATAGACTGATGCAGTAGTCGGAGAAGTGGCAGATGCAATTTAATATAGACAAATGTATAGTTCTAAATGTTGAGCAGGAAAATAGCCATGTCACATATAAACTAAATAATGTAAATCTTAATATTACGGTTTGCGAAAAGGATTTAGGAGTTCTGGTTAGCAGTGATCTGAAACCAAGACAACAGTGCATAAGTGTTTCCATTAAAACTGACAGAATCCTTGGCTTCATAGCAACAAGTATAAATAATAAAAATCCTCAGGTTGTTTTTCAACTATATATACATTTGGTTAGGCCTCATTTAGATTATGCTGCACAGTTTTGGTCACCGTATTACAGAATGGATATAATTGCACTGGAAAATTTACAATGAAGAATGACAAAGTTGATCCCATGTATCAGAAAACTTCCCTATGAGGATAGACTGAGGACCCTGAATCTGCACTCTCCAGAAAGGCATAGAATTAGGGGGAATAAGATTGAAGTGTATAAATGGAAAACAGGAATTAATAAAGGGGATGTAAATAGCGTGCTAAAAATATCTAGTACAGACAGGACTCACAGCAATGGCTTAAAATTGGAAAAATCCAGATTCAGGAAGGATTTAGGAAAGCACTGGTTTGGTAATTGAGTCGTGGATGAGTTTAACAAACTCCCGAGTACCGTCATAGAATCTAAGACGTTGTGTAGTTTTAAAAATAGGTTGGATAAATACATGAGTGGGTGTGGGTGAGTGTGAGTTGGACCTGACTAGCTTGTACTACTAGGTCGGATGTCGTGCTCCTCCCTTAAGCGAATGTGACTGACCTGATTAGGTCAAGGAACTGGCTTAAGCTGGTGGTAGAAATGGACCTGCCTCCCATGGGCTAGTAGGCCTGCTGCAGTGTTCCCTCTTTTTTATGTTCTTATATATCAAAGTAGAGCAATATGGCTCTTGCGAAAGCCATATTGGTGAGGAGAAAGACTATCGTGAGAGTCTCCAAATGCCATATCAGACATCTATTCACCAATCATTCCATCACCTCGCAGACTACATTGGTCAGAGCAATGGGACGATAGTGAGAGGTATCAAGCCCCGCGATGCCTGGTTTGTGAAACGGTAGGACAATGGCAGATTTCCATTGTTGAGGGAGAACCCTTTGCATCTAAATAAGATTGAAAAGAAGCAAAAGGACTGTAAGGGCTGCAAAATGCAGATGTTTTAGCATACTGATAGAGATTTAGATTTAGATTTTGCCACCGAAGTGGCTAGTTTATTGTGCACCCCATATCCATCCTGTGGACGGTAGCGCGAGAGCATATGGATACACAAAAGGCCTAGGAACTAGGCCCCAAAGGGTTAACAGGAATACATATGGATTTATATCTACATATCTATAGTTCACTTATCTGTTACAAGCAAATTTAGGAAATTTGCTTAGTATATCTGGTATCTTATTTTCATTAATAAGATATCTTGACATGTCACATAGGTTATTATACTGTCTGTCTCTGTATTCCTCAATAAGTGGACAATTAAGCACATAGTGTTCAAGAGAGTGACCATATGCCTGATCACATAATTTACATTTAGTTTGATCATCATCTGTGTGTCTCCCAAACTGCCAGAAGTACTTGTAACCAAGCCTAAGCCTGGCCACTACAACATCAGTCAGTCTGTTCACATTGCAAGTTGCTCCATAAACATACTTATCTACGTTCATGTTATAGTGGGTTATAGATCTACTCAGGCTTCTAACTGCATTCCTATAACAATCATTTTCATTATTTACTTCTCTCCTAATATTATTCCTAATGCTAGACACAGTTATACCAAAGTTATATTCTACATTCTCCTTCTCGATACTCTTCTTGGCTAACATATCAACTTTATCATGAAGGAGTAATCCAATGTGTGATGGGATCCATAGCAATTGTACATTAATTCCTTTGTCCCTAATTTTTGAGTATCTATACCTGGCTTCCCCAATGAGCATGTTGTTGGAGTCATTATATGAGCCAAGAGCCTTCAATGATGACATAGAATCAGTAATGATGATAGAGTCAAGCTCAGTGTCATAGGTTAGCTTTAGCGCCATTAGGATTGCAAACAATTCAGTTTGCAGTGTAGACGCCCAGTTGTTAATTCTTATGCCTAACTCAACAAATTTATTATCGTTCTTAACTAGGGAGGTGGCAACAAGAGCAGATGCAGCCCTGCCAGAAGACTCCTGTTTAGATCCATCAGTGTATATAACTTGTGATAACTTGTTACTACCAGCTAGGTGAGAAATTTCTTCTTGAGCAGTTGCTCTAACAAGAGATTTAAGGAAGGGATTACTAGCAATGAGCTTCTTGGGAGGGACTTGTAGGTATGTGATATTAAATGAACACATCTTCCATGGAGGGGTGAAATGCTCTTGTTGCCTACAGTGATACAGTTCATGCAGGTTATAAAACTTAATGCAATTGCACGTTTTCACAATCCATTTAGATCTGTGTGTATTTACCTCTAGACACTTGGTAAGATTCACTGTGACAGTGTCTGGTTCGTTTCTCAACATTCTAATATGAATATCATAAGGCCCAGCTGCCGATGACTGGCAGGCTCCAGTCCATTAGAGGAGAAATCCAAAGGCAATTGCTCCTTGGTAGACTTAGACGCAAGAAATAAGGGACAAAAGTGAAGCCCTTGGGAGACACGGACAAGATGGTTCCCGAGTTCGTGCGAACTTCAAGAGGTTCTGCATCACTAACACCAGCAACCCGCAAAACAGGTGCAGGGTCCGGAGTCTACTTGCTACACAACTTCCGTACCTTCTTCCAAACCCCACACAGGGGAAGATGAGGTAATGGTAGACATGTAGTCTTGCCAACAAGTGCATTTAGCGTCACGTATGAGGCAGTGAGCAACTGCCCTTGCCCACTTAAAAACCAAAAGATGAGCCTGTACTGTCTATGCAGACAGTACAGGCTATCTACATATATTCGTACCTTTAATTCTAAATGGTACCAACGAAAAAGTTGGCTTTGCGGCTGTGAAGTACAAAATGCATTGTTTTACTTCCCATGTTAGCTGTTTGGAGGTGATGTAACGTGAACAAAAGACGGTTTTAGAAATATAAACAAAATGAAAGAAAACTGAAAAACATGAAAAGTCAAAGAAGCACATTGAAAATGTGGTTTCACTGCCACTTTTAGGAAACGTAAATATTAAGGAGAAACTTAGCGAGTCACACAGACTTTCAATCAAAGAACATAACATAAAGGTTAAAAAAGAACCATGAAATTTTATCCAAAATCATTGACTGCATTTTCTTGTGGAAACTTTGAAACTCCCTTACGTGGACATGGTGAAAAAGATGATTCAGTAAATCCAAGAGTATTTAGAGGATTAATAAATTTTGCATCTAAATTAGATCCAGATTTGTAGAATCCTTTAGAAACCAGTACGGTCTTCAAAGGTGTTTCTAAGACCATTCAGAATGAGATGCTTGACTGCCTGCTACAAATATACCATGAGGAGATAAGGACAGAAATTAGAGAAGCTTTCTTTGCAGCTGTCATGGCTGATGACAAAAAAAAAATGTTTCGGAATACACTCAAATGATCAATATTCTACGGTATGTGTTGAATGGAGAAACATTTGAGCATTTTGGGGGATTCTTCATTCGAGAAAATCAAACTGCAGATGGCATATCAAAATGTATTCTATATCAATTAGAAATAATCCTTCAAGGAAATGGACAAAAACTGATAGCTTAGAAATTTGATGGTGCAAATGTCATAAAAGGCAAGAAAGCAGGAGTTCAAGTAAAAATAAAAGCAGTTTATAGTAATACACATTTCATTCAATGTTATGCACATCAACTTAATTTAAAAATGAGAAATGCAGCAAGTGTTACATGGAACGCAAGAATATTTTTCTCTAACATTTTGGCTATTACAACATTCTTCTCAAGATCACCGCAAGGTGTATCCATTCCCAAGAAGCATATGGACGTCAGAATTCCATGTCCATCCTCTACAAGGTGGAACTTTAACATACGGACCGTAAACAGAGTTCATGAAAATTTGAAAACTTTAGAAAGGTGCCTTACTGAAATTCAGTCAACATCAAATACGAAATCAAACCATTGCAGAAGCAACAGGAATTTTAAAATACCTGAATGGTGGTAATTTTATGTTTTGGTTAGACCGTTTTCATCAGATTATGCCTCAAGTTGAGGTAATTTACAACCAAATGGAATCTCGAGAAATTAGTGTGTTTAAAGTCAGTGAATTGTATAACAGATTTCAAAACTGCTATTTTAGAAATAAGAAACTCGAAATACTGTGAGAATCCTTCAAAGACACTCATGGCAGAAGCTAAGGAAGTGTGTGACTGTATGTGTGTTGTTATAATGGACATATTCTTCCACTAAACACTTAGTAGCTGCTAAATTGTTCAACAAGAAAAGCTTCACTAGTTTTAAGAATGAACTGCCAACAGAAGAGATAGTACTGACCACTGAAGTACATCCCATCATTGATGAAGAAAAGCTTGAAACTGAACTAAAAGTATTCTACTGTAGATCTTATATGCATGAATATTGCAAATTAATTGAGCTGCTGAAATTTATCTTGGAAAATAATCTAGATGATGTTCTTAGTGAAATTACGAAACTGATAAAAATCCTTTTGACAATTCCATGACAACCCCCGAAACTCTCTCCAGGTAAACTCCAGGTAAACAACATCAGAGCCAGAACGCTGCTTTTCAACACTGAAAATAATAAAAACCTTTCTAAGGATCACTATGAATCCTGAAAGACTAAATACACTTGCAGTGCTTTCAATTGAGAAAAATTTCCTCAACAGTTATCAAGAGATCAAGGAGAAAATTACTAATCTTTTCGCGCATAGTAGAACAAGAAGAATGGATTTTATTTTTAAATGAATGGATCAAGCTTGAATTGTAACAATTTAGGTAAGTAAAAAATATTTTTTTGTTTATGATTTTATAAAGCTTATGTATAAATTTTCTTTTTATATGCTTGTTTCGTTTTACACAATATTAAAACAATGGCTTAAAAATTTCCGAACCAGCACCTCCGCTAATTTTAGCTGCGAGCCGCCACTGTCAGCAGGTATTACACACGATGCAGAGTCGTCACGTTTGATTCCTGAAGAAGTGAAAATGTATATTGCCAATCATGCTTATTATGCCTTATATCTACAAGCACAGTATAGCACTTTGTCTGGAATTTTTGGGTTATCCTAAGTAATTTACACAATGTATGATAACTGTACTTATGTGTACCTGTGAGAAAGAGACAGAGATAGACAGAGGTAGACAGAGATAGATACAGACATAGATGCAGAGAGACGGAGATCGAGACAGCCAAAGTCAATCCGTCACCCACCCACCCAGCTGGCCTGCCGGACATCTATTAGTACACATGTTCCAGAATCATGTCTCTTTAGGGCATAGGTTATAAGACGTTCTGGCAGGATGACACTACGAGTGGTATCAAAATTGAAAGGATGTTGCACAAATGTTACACATGGGCTATCGAGGTTTTTTATATTTCCTCGACCACTTGTGGCCACATCCATCTCAAAGCCGCTAAACTAGGAATCAACATCATTTTCCTCTTAAAAGGGGAGTGTTAATACGACATGGCATCAGTGAATCCCTGGTACATATTTGCCAAGCTGTTTGGCAGCTCAGTTGAACTGGTGCACCCACAAGGTACTAAGTGGTCCCAGATTTTCTTGATACTGCACACACCGATGTACACATCCAATTTTTACTGACCAAACATCTCAGGCCAATCGTTCTAAATTTGGAGGCATGAAAAATAAAATGCTGATCTATGTTAGGAGCACTAGCAGGGAAAACACAGATCTACGTTTGGACAGTTTAAGTGAAATTGACCAAATCGTCGAACTCTGATCACATTGTTGGGTAGTTGAAATAGGTAAATATGGATCTTTCTGTACTCACTCGATAGAATGGAAGGAATACTAGAGAAAAAGCTATGAATTTAGTCAGCCGGAGCAATGGAATTGGCCTAAAACAG
>NC_091304.1:31232487-31242487 GCF_038502225.1 Cherax quadricarinatus
TGCAGTCCAAAAAAATGCACTCGATCCAACCCTCTCTCTCTTGTCTTACTTCTGTCACCTTGTCATAAAACTCTAGTAGGTTTGTGACACAGGATTTTCCTTCCCTGAAACCGTGCTGGTTGTCAATTATACACTTGTTTCTTTCCAGGTGCTCCACCACTCTCCTCCTGATGATCTTCTCCATGACCTTGCATACTATACACGTTAGTGATACAGGTCTGTAGTTTAGTGCCTCATGTCTGTCTCCCTTTTTAAAAATTGGGACTACATTTGCCATCTTCCATACCTCACGGAGTTGCCCAGTTTCAAATGATGTGTTGAAGATCTTTGTTAATGGCACACACAATATTTCTGCTCCCTCTTTAAGGACCCATGGAGAGATGTTGTCTGGTCCCACCGCCTTTGAGGTGTCAAGTTCGCATAGCAGCTTCTTCACCTCCTCCTTGGTTATGTGTACCTCATCCAGCACTTGCTGGTGTACCCCTCTGTTCTGATTTCCTGGAGTCCTACTAGTTTCCACTGTAAATACTTCTTTAAATCTCGCGTTGAGCTCCTGACATACCTCTCGGTCGTTTCTTGTGAATTCCCCATCACCCTTCCTCAGTCTGATTACCTGGTCCTTGACTGTTGTTTTCCTCCTGATGTGGCTGTACAACAGCTTCGGGTCAGTCTTGACTTTCGATGCTGTCATTTTCATATTGTCGCTGAGCCTCCCATCTTATCTATGCATATTCGTTTCTGGCTCTTCGGCTAATCTCTTTATTTTCCTGATTTCTCTGTCTTCTGTACCTTTTCCATTCTCTAGTACACCTAGTTTTTGCCTCCCTACACATTTGGGTGAACCAAGGACTCTTTCTGTTCTTCCCATTATTTCTGTTTCCCTTGGGAACAAACCTCTCCTCTGCCTCCTTGCATTTTGTTGCCACATAGTCCATCATTTCTTGTACTGGTTTTCCTGTCAGTTCCCTCTCCCACTGAATGTCTTGATGGAAGTTCCTCATGCCTGAGTAGTTCCCCCTTTTGTAGTTTGTTTTTTCCCACCCTATTCCTGCTACTCTCTCCACTTGGAGCTCAGCTATGTAGTCGAAGCACAGAACCACATGATCACTAGCTCCCAAGGGCCTTTCATACATGATATCCTCGATGTCCGAACTACTCAAGGTGAATACAAGGTTCAGTCTTGCTGGTTCATCCTCTCCTCTCTCTCTGGTAGTGTCTCTAGCATGTTGATGCATGAGGTTTTCCAGTACCACATCCATCATGTGTGTGTGTGTGTGTGTGTGTGTGTGTGTGTGTGTGTGTGTGTGTGTGTGTGTGTGTGTGTGTGTGTGTGTGTGTGTGTGCGTGTGTGTGTGTGTGTGTACTCACCTATTTGTGCTCACCTATTTGTGGTTGCAGGGGTCGAGTCCTAGCTCCTGGCCCCGCCTCTTCACCGGTTGCTACTAGGCCCTCTCTCTCCCCGCTCCATGAGCTTTATCAAACCTCGTCTTAAAACTGTGTATGGTTCCTGCCTCCACTACGTCATTTTCTATGCTATTCCACTGCCTTACAACTCTATGACTGAAGAAATACTTCCTACTATCTCTCTGACTCATTTGTGTCTTCAACTTCCAATTGTGGCCTCTTGTTTCTGTGTCCCCTCCCTGGAACATCCTGTCTTTGTCCACCTTGTCTATTCCACGCAGTATTTTATATGTCGTTATCATGTCTCCCCTGACCCTCCTGTCCTCCAGTGTCGTCAGGCCGATTTCCCTTAATCTTTCTTCATAGGACATTCCCCTTAGCTCTGGAACTAACCTTGTCGCAAACCTTTGTACTTTCTCTAGTTTCTTGACGTGCTTTATCAAGTGCGGGTTCCAAACAGGTGCTGTATACTCCAGTATGGGCCTGACATACACGGTGTATAGTGTCTTGAATGATTCCTTACTAAGGTATCGGAATGCTGTTCTCAGGTTTGCCAGGCGCCCATATGCTGCAGCAGTTATCTGATTGATGTGTGCTTCCGGAGACATGCTCGGTGTTATACTCACCCCAAGATCTTTCTCCTTGAGTGAGGTTTGCAGTCTTTGGCCACCTAGCCTATACTCTGTCTGTGGTCTTCTGTGCCCTTCCCCTATCTTCATGACTTTGCATTTGACAGGATTAAATTCGAGAAGCCATTTACTGGACCAGGTGTCCAGTCTGTCCAGGTCTCTTTGAAGTCCTGCCTGGTCATCATCAGATTTAATTCTCCTCATTAACTTCACATCATCTGCAAACAGGGACACTTCTGAGTCTAACCCTTCCGTCATGTCGTTCACAAATACCAAAAATAGCACTGGTCCTAGGACCGACCCCTGTGGGACCCCGCCCGTCACAGGTGCCCACTGTGATACATCATTACGTACCATGACTCGTTGTTGCCTCCCTGTCAGGTATTCTCTGATCCATTGCAGTGCCCTTCCTGTTATATGCGCCTGATGCTCTAGCTTCTGCACTAATCTCTTGTGAGGAACTGTGTCAAAGGCCTTCTTGCAGTCCAAGAAGATGCAATCAACCCACCCCTCTCTCTCGTGTCTTACTTCTGTTATTTTATCATAAAACTCCAGAAGGTTTGTGACACAGGATTTGCCTTCCGTGAATCCGTGCTGGTTGGCATTTATACTCCTGTTCCGTTCCAGGTGCTCCACCACTCTCCTCCTGATAATCTTCTCCATAATTTTGCATACTATACACGTCAATGACACAGGTCTATAGTTTAGTGCCTCTTTTCTGTCTCCTTTTTTAAAAATGGGAACTACATTTGCCGTCTTCCATACCTCAGGTAGTTGCCCAGTTTCCAGGGATGTGTTGAAGATTGTGGTAAGTGGCATGCACAACATATCTGCTCCCTCTCTAAGGACCCACGGGGAGATGTTGTCCGGTCCCATTGCCTTTGAGGTATCGATGTCCCTTAGCAGTTTCTTCACCTCCTCCTCATCTGTATGTATGTCGTCCAACACTTGTTGGTGTATTCCTTGCTGGTGTCCCCATCTGGTCTGTCCCCCCAGAGTCCTTCCTGTCTCTACTGTAAATACTTCCTTAAATCTCGTGTTGAGCTCCTCACATACCTCTTGATCGTTTCTTGTGAGTTCTCCACCTTCTTTCCTCAGCCTTATCACCTGGTCCTTGACTGTTGTCTTCCTCCTAATGTGGCTATACAGCAGTTTCGGGTCAGATTTGACTTTTGATGCTATGTCGTTTTCATACTGTCGCTGGGCCTCCCTCCTTATCTGTGCATACTCGTTTCTGGCTCTTCTACTAATCTCCTTGTTTTCCTGGTTCTTATGCCTCCTGTACCTTTTCCATTCTCTGTTGCACTTAGTTTTTGCCTCCCTACACCTTCGGGTAAACCAAGGACTCGTTTTGGTCTTCCTATTATTTCTGTTTCCCTTGGAAACAAAACTTCCCTCTGCCTCCTTGCACTTTGTTGCCACATATTCCATCATCTCGTTTACTGATTTTCCTACCATTTCTCTGTCCCACTGAACCTCCTGCAGGAAGTTTCTCATACCTGTGTAGTTCCCCCTTTTATAGTTTGGCCTATCCCCTTCAGTTCCTGTTACCTTCTCCACTTTTAACTCTACTATATAGTGAAAACTCAGAACCACATGATCGCTAACTCCAAGGGGCCTCTCGTAAGTGATGTCCTCAATGTCTGAACTGCTCAGGGTGAACACAAGATCCAGTCTTGCTGGCTCATCCTCCCCTCTCTCTCTGGTTGTGTCCCTGACATGTTGATGCATGAGGTTTTCAAGTACCACATCCATCATCTTGGCTCTCCATGTTTCGGGACCCCCATTTGGCTCCAGGTTTTCCCAGTCGATCTCCCTGTGGTTGAAATCGCCCATTACCAGTAACTTTGCTCTGCTCGAGTGAGCTCTTCTTGCCACCTCAGCCAGTGTGTCCACCATCACTCTGTTGTTTTCTTCGTACTCCTCTCTTGGCCTCCTGCAGTTCTGTGGTGGGTTATACATCACTCCAATGACTACTTTATGTTCTCCGGACTGAATTGTACCTACAATGTAGTCTCTTTCTCCAATCATGTCCATGCCTTCCATTTCCTCAAATCCCCATCGGTGTTTTATGAGCAGTGCAACCCCTCCTTCCCCTCTACTCCTTCTATCTTTCCTCAGGATCTGATATCCTGTTGGAAAGATTGTGTCTGTTATTGTCTCAGCGAGTTTTGTTTCTGTGACTGCTATGATGTCTGGGGATTTTTCACTGATTCTTTCCTTCCACTCCTCATGTTTATTCGTTATTCCATCCGCGTTTGTGTACCAAACCTTTAGTTTCTTTTCTATCATTGTGGTCATGCAAGAATATTGGGGTTGGGGGAGCGAGAGCCTTGGTGGGGGCCTATATGGGGCTGTGGTGTAGGTGGGGTTTGTGTTGATGGGGGTGGGGTCAGAATGCCCATAAGGTACAGCTGTTGGGGTGAGGTTTGTGATATGGGGGTTAGTGGCAGAGGGAACAGTGAGTGGGTTGTAGTATAGGTTGCTCAGTTGCGTTGGGAATGTCGCAGGTGGAGTCTTTTGGTGGGAGATTCTGTGGGGTGTGTTTGCCCTTCCTCCTGTGTCTGGGTCCTGCTCATTTTCATTGCTTCTCGTTCCTCCTTGCGTCTCTGTACCCTCTCTTTCAATGTAGTCCTTTCTTCTTGTGTTCTGTCGCGGTCGAGGTATACTCTCTGGTACCCCTCTTTGTCCCTCAGTCTTGCTTTCTCTTGCAGAATCCTGGTTCGAACTGATTCTTCCTTGAAAGTTACTCTGACAGGCCGTATCCTTCCATTCGCAAACCACCCAATTCTCTGAAAATTTGTCACCTGGGTCATATTGCCCTCCCCTATTGCTTTC
This sequence comes from Cherax quadricarinatus, assembly GCF_038502225.1. Classification (NCBI taxonomy): domain Eukaryota; kingdom Metazoa; phylum Arthropoda; class Malacostraca; order Decapoda; family Parastacidae; genus Cherax; species Cherax quadricarinatus. The sequence continues at coordinate 31,237,359 of NC_091304.1, forward strand.
ATGATGCCTTCAATAATTTTTTTCTCCTCCTGTTTTATTTCTTCAAAGTTGGCCCCCTTGGCTTCTTGGAGCCCGTACACAAAAACTGACCTCGCCCTTTCCTCCTCCCACTGAGTCTCCATCTGCTTCCTCTGAGGCATTTTATTTCCTTCCATTGACATGTTCTTGCCTTCACTTCCTGTCATATTTGAAACTTGTATTCTCAGTGAACTGTCTTTCCTGACCAGCTGTCCCTTGCTACTGCAGTTGGCTGTTAGATTCTCTGCATATAGCATACCTTCATTGTCTTCGGACCTGTCGTTTGATCTTAGTGTGCTCATCGTCTTTTCCCTGGCCCCACGTGGGTCTGATAGGGCCTTCGTGTACGGCATGTCTCCGTTGTTTCTTACCGTTCCCTTGTCTGCGCCTGACTTTGAATTTCCTGATGTCACATCTGAATTGTCATTTGTCTCTCTAATCTGTTTCAGGCTTAGCAGTTTCTCTTCTAAGCACTGTATCCTAGCTTCTGCTGCTAAGACCTGTACTTCCCACTTCCTGCACTCTTCAGCTATCCGCTCCTCCATTTTCTTACCAAGCTCTACTATCTTCCTTCCCCACTCTTCCTCCCTTTTTTGGAGCTCTAACTCCCAGTCTTTCCTCCCTGGTTCGTCTACCAGATCTCTGGTTTTCCGTCCTCTAAGGCCACCCATTTTTTTTTTTTTTTTTTTTTCTTTTTTATTACCACAGACAGAAGGCTAGAGGAGGGAGAGGGTGTGGGGGGGAGAGAGAAAGGGTAGAAAGAGGGAGAGAGAGGAGAGAGAAAGGGTAGAAAGAGGGAGAGAGAGAAGAGAGTATGGGGGTGAGGGATAAGACCAAGGGTGAGAGGGAGAAATGTGAGGGGGGAGAGAAAGGGTAGAGAGAGGGAGAAAGAGAGGGAGAAAGAGAGGGAGAGAGGGAGAAAGGGGGCGAGAGAGAGAGAAATGAGAGAGAGAGAGAAACCTATAGAGAGAGAGGAGGGTGAGAGATTGGGTTATGGGAGTGAGGGAGAGAGAGAGAGAGGGAGAGAGAGAGGAAGAGAGAGAGGGAGAGAGAGAGGAGAGAGAGAGAGGGAGAGAGAGAGGGAGAGAGAGAGGGGGAGAGAGAGAGGGAGGGAGAGAGGGAGAGAGAGAAGAGAGAGAGAGGGAGAGAGGGAGGGAGGGGAGAGAGAGAGGGAGAGAGAGAGGGAGAGAGAGAGGGAGAGAGGGGGAGAGAGAGAGGGGGAGAGAGAGGGAGAGGGAGGGAGAGGGAGAGAGAGGGTGAGAGAGAGGGGGAGAGAGAGAGGGAGAGAGAGTGAGAGAGAGAGGGAGAGAGAGAGGGAGAGAGGGGGGAGAGAGAGAGGGAGAGAGGGAGGGAGAGAGAGAGAGAGAGGGAGAGAAGGAGGGAGAGAGAGGGGGAGAGAGAGAGGGAGAGAGAGAGGGAGAGAGAGAGAGAGAGAGAGGGAGAGAGAGTGGGGGAGAGAGAGAGGGAGACAGAGAGGGAGAGAGAGAGGGAGAGAGAGAGGGAGAGAGAGAGAGGGAGAGAGAGAGGGAGAGAGAGAGGGGCAGAGAGAGAGGGAGAGGGGAGAGATGAGGGATGACTTCACACCGCAAAATAGCAAGAATATCTATGCTAGGCTATTGTCCCAGTAGTTACTGGGAGTGTTTGTGGGATACCACAAGGGACAAAATTCTTCTTAGATGTAAGGGGAGCCTACTTGTTCCAGCCACACAGATTGATTCTAGAAGAAGAATTTTGAGAGGTTGAAAATCTCAGAAAATTTAAGGATATCCATAATCTGTGGTATATGTGGATACAAGCCTGGAGCTACAGGAGGAAGGTTCAGAAGTCCTACCTCAGGGACTCCTGTCCAAAGATCAAGACTGCCCTCTTGGGCTGTGTTGTAAAGTTGCAGCTAAGATAATCCATCACAGGGAAGCACTTCATGAGCTCCTCAAATCATTAGATAACCTACAAGCTATTGTAGAAGGCCAGTGCAAGCCTGCATCAAGTGACGTAAGCTGCTCAGCTGATGGTGACACTATTGACAAAAACTGGAAGTCCCACACTGAGCTTAACTCAGGGGTAAACAACTGGTGGAATTCTGTCATCGCTAAGGTCCCACAGACTGACAGAGTTCAAAACACTACCTTTGGGAATTCTAACACAATTCCTCTGACCACCACAGAGGGAACAAATCCTCTTCCCAGCAATGAGGGAAGCCTTGGATCTGTTAATTCTCCTACACCTGACATCTCTGCTTCAGCCACTGCCAGTCTACTTGACAGTGCACATACCATCTCTGATCCTACACCTGTCAGCACACCTGCCGATACTATTCTAGAATCTGGTAGTAGTGCTTCGACAGGAAGTTCTGAGCCAGGAGTTTCTCCACCAGAGAACGGTGCAGTTAGTGATCAGGGAACTATCACTGCACCTGATCACCTACTGCGCCGAAGTACGAACAGCAGGGACACATCTGTCAGAACTGGTAGAGGACGGGGTAGAGGACGTGGAGGAGGACGTGGAGGAGGAAGACATTTACAGCCGTCTCACCCTCCACTAACACAGTTCCAGCGGCAGAATCTGAGGACAAATCTGCGAAACACAGGAGGTGCAACAAATCCTAGTCCACCCTCCCAGGCACCTAGGCTGTGCTCTCGCTGTCACCGGAAGGGGCACTCTGCCAACAACTGCCTGCGAGATACCAGGTGTAATTACTGCTACAAGAAAGGACATAAGGAGGACCAGTGTCGGAAGAAAAAGGAACTTGACAGACAGGGCCACCTGTTTAGAGACCTGTTCTCAGAACAAACCAGCAGGATCTCTGAATTGGTGAACACTCTCACACGTCACCCACTTAGCTACTCCTATCCCAGCCCAGCAGGTGGGATTGGGCCTTATACAAGACCACAGACCTACATCCCTGTAGCTGCCTCAGTACCCTACCTCTCTCAAGGGCAGGCACCTTACATTCCCTACACACCCACCACCTCAAGCTGACCACTTCATCATGAGGAGCCAGTCTATCAGCATCCTGTCGGCCAACATTAGAGGTTTCATTACTAATGTTGGAGAGCTCACACATAGCTTTGTGAACACTCGACATCCCGACATGATAGCTGTTGTTGAAACATTTTTGGATGACAGGACTCCACAAAATTTTGCAAGAATTGCTGGCTACACCTCATGGATGAGAAGAGACAGGCAAGGGCAAGGAGGTGGTGTTGCTGTGTGCTTCTCTAAAAGTGTTCATGCCCAGCACATAGATGTTGCCACCCCTACACATCTTGAAATGATGTTCTTCAAGCTCTGTATAAACACTAGTACCTCTGTACTAGCATGTGCAATGTACAGACCTCAGTGGCAACACGCAGACCCTATCAACTTCCTAATGGAAAATATTGACTCCCTTCTGCTACAACACAACAGTCAACATATTATAATTGTTGGTGACCTCAACCAGCACCTTATACAGAGGGACTTTGATGACCTTCTTGCAGTGTTTGACATGAGAAACTTTGTTGATTTCCCTACTCATATCTCTGGCTCCTCCCTTGACCCAGTAGTGAGTGATCTGGCAGAAGGCATAGTCACTTGTCAACCCCTCGGCTACGTTGGATCGTCTGACCACAAGGCTGTTTTTACGACACTTAAGATCCCAACAGAACGAGGTGAGGAGTCCACACGCACAACCTGGCTATGGGAAAGAGGTAATTGGCCAGCCCTTTGCTCTGAGCTCGCCACCACCGACTGGAATGCTCTTCTCCAGGGGGATGTTGACAACCAAGTGAAAGCCTTCACTGGACACATCCTTAATCTGCAACAAGAACACATTCCTCACCGGCAATATGTGACAAAGCCTACAGATCAGCCTTGGTTTGGCTTTCGTTGTAGAGAGGCTGCTACTGCTAAGTACAAAGCATGGCGAAGGTATAAGAGACATCCTACCACCTATAACAGGAACTTGCACATGCAAGCCTGTAGGCATATGGGTGATGTTCAAAAGTGGGCCATTGCTAAATGGGAGGTGGACACTAAAAGAAAGTTAGCATCAGGTAGGGTAGGCTCCAAAACCTGGTGGTCCCTGGTCAAGGACAGACAAGGTTATCTGCCTGATGAACTTATTTCACCTCTAAATCGACAGGATGGGACCACCTCTACTAGTAGTCAAGAGAAGGCGGACCTCTTTGCTGAACACTTTGCTACCAAAATGCAAGTTCCTGATCCAGCAAGGGACCCTCCTTGGCTAGCTGCACGAACTGTGTCAAAACTGTCAGTGGTGACAATAAGGCAGGAGGAGGTGCATTTCCTTCTTAAATCACTTGACCAAGAAAAGGCTGTGGGCCCAGACAAGTTGAGCCCAAGATTGTTGAGAAGATGTGCAGACCAGCTAGCAGCACCTCTAACTCGCATCTTTCAGCACTGCCTAGTACAGTGCAGATGGCCCTCTCTATGGAAAGAGGCAAATGTAGTCCCTGTTCACAAAAAGAAGAGCAGAGCAGAAATCAGCAACTACAGACCAGTGTCACTCCTGTCAATCACTGGTAAGATCCTTGAGACAATAATCTCAAGACAAATGACAGATTTTTTTGACTACCACTCACTACTTTGTGATCGTCAATATGGCTTCAGGAAAGGTTACTCTGCTGCTGATCTGTTGTTAAACCTCTCCACTAAGTGGCACCAGTCACTGGATGAATCCAAAGTCAGCTGTGTGGTAGCACTGGACATTGCTGGCGCTTTCGACCGGGTGTGGCACCAGGGCCTCTTAGCAAAACTTCAAGCACTGGGAATTGCAGGCTCTACGCTATGTCTCCTCAGTGATTACCTTCATGGTAGATCTCTAAGTGTAGTCCTCAATGGAATGGAATCAGCAAGGCATCCTATTGGGGCAAGCGTTCCACAAGGAAGCATGCTGGGTCCACTGTTATGGAATGTCTACTTCAACGACCTTCTTCATCTCATCCCAGAATCACATGCATATGCAGACGACTGTACACTGACATTCACTTATCCAAGAGAAGAAATGCCAGCTGCTCTAAGCTACATCAATCACCAGCTGAGAGCTATATCAGCTTGGGGAAATAGATGGCAAGTAACATTTGCACCTGAGAAAACGCAAATGATGATCG
>NC_091304.1:31244987-31252487 GCF_038502225.1 Cherax quadricarinatus
GTGTGATTATTTATCTTTTAACTCCACGCCTCTTGCCAAAACCCTCGCATTTACTTCTCTTACAACCCCATCTATAAATATATTAAACAACCACGGTGACATCACACATCCTTGTCTAAGGCCTACTTTTACTGGGAAAAAATTTCCCTCTTTCCTACATACTCTAACTTGAGCCTCACTATCCTCGTAAAAACTCTTCACTGCTTTCAGTAACCTACCTCCTACACCATACACTTGCAACATCTGCCACATTGCCCCCCTATCCACCCTGTCATACGCCTTTTCCAAATCCATAAATGCCACAAAGACCTCTTTAGCCTTATCTAAATACTGTTCACTTATATGTTTCACTGTAAACACCTGGTCCACACACCCCCTACCTTTCCTAAAGCCTCCTTGTTCATCTGCTATCCTATTCTCCGTCTTACTCTTAATTCTTTCAATTATAACTCTACCATACACTTTACCAGGTACACTCAACAGACTTATCCCCCTATAATTTTTGCACTCTCTTTTATCCCCTTTGCCTTTATACAAAGGAACTATGCATGCTCTCTGCCAATCCCTAGGTACCTTACCCTCTTCCATACATTTATTAAATAATTGCACCAACCACTCCAAAACTATATCCCCACCTGCTTTTAACATTTCTATCTTTATCCCATCAATCCCGGCTGCCTTACCCCCAGAAATACAATTCACCTCTGTGTATACATAATACTAATGAGATACCATTAACACTGAGAGTAATTCTAATAATTATAATACTAGCGTGTGTTAACAAGTCATTCTTTCACCCAGTTATGTACTACCTTTTACTACATGTGTACCCAATACTTGCTTCTCAGATTGTACTGTCTTTGTGTCCTAAAACATTATCTCTCGAAACTGTTGTCAGGACTGTAGTCCCATTAGCCACGACTTAATCCTCCTGCCTATTCCTTGCTCCTACAAAGTTTATCTTCCTACTACTGCTAGGTGTTGTGTGTATGATAATCGCTCTGGAGCAGGGTTTGATGGCTACCAGTGACCGTAGGGCCGGCTCTACCACTCAAAACTTCCCGCCAACCACAAACAGGTGATTTGTACGTTACTCCTCAGAGGGGACGTCCATCCAGATGCCTGATGTACGATGCTCGCTGTACGATGCTCGCTGTACGATGACTCGTGCACCTCGCCCTTCCGCCGCTGACTTCTTCAGCTATTCTTTTCTCGTTGCCCTTTTGAGTCCTCATTTACCACACTTATCACTTGTATACTGCTACTTTTATAATTTACACTTCACTTTTGGTAAGTACACTTCTTATTTGTGATGACACCCAGCCTGTTATGGCGGCGCTACTCCCTCAGGCCTACTGCTGCCACCACCTCTGCTTATATATATTTATGTATATATATATATATATATATATATATATATATATATATATATATATATATATATATATATATCCCCTTTCTGGCTAGCTTGTTCACGCTGTGTGCTACATCACAGTTTGTCGTTAGCCACCCTCTCTTAATTCTATTTGGTCTTTTCTCTTTAGTCACTCGCTTTGTACTTTGTATATGTGTAACAATGTGGCAACAGGTGCCAACTAGGCCTCAACGAACTGGCACTTTGAAATTTTGTTGTGTAATTTCAGGCTTTCTCTTGCCTTTACTTTATTTTTACTAATACTTTGGTTATCACTTGTAGGGTTGTTCACTGACGTTCTCACTAACACTGGTTGCTTCTAGCTGCTAAAACACGCCCTAAAAGCACTAAGATTCTCGGAGCCTGGCGCTTGTGACCCACTACACTACGTGTGTGTGTGTGTGTGTGTGTGTGTGTGTGTGTGTGTGTGTGTGTGTGTGTGTGTGTGTGTGTGTGTGTGTACTCAATTGAGGTTGCAGGGGTCGAGTCCAAGCTCCTGGCCCCGCCTCTTCACTGGTCACTACTAAGTCACTCTCCCTGAACTGTGAGCTTTATCATACCTCTGCTTAAAGCTATGTATGGATCCTGCTTCCACTACATCGCTTCCCAAACTATTCCACTTCCTGACTACTCTGTGGCTGAAGAAATACTTCCTAACATCCCTGTGATTCATCTGTGTCTTCAACTTCCAACTGTGTCCCCTTGTTGCTGTGTCCAATCTCTGGAACATCCTGTCTTTCTCCACCTTGTCAATTCTTCTCAGTATTTTGTATGTCGTTATCAGTTGCGTTGGGAATGTCGCGGTTGGAGTCTTTTGGTGGGAGATTCTGTGGGGTGTGTTTGCCCTTCCTCCTGTGTCTGGGTCCTGCTCATCTTCATTGCCTCTCGTTCCTCCTTGCATCTCTGTACCCTCTCTTTCAGTGTAGTCCTTTCTTCTAGTGTTCTGTTGCGGTCGAGGTATACTCTCTGGTACCCCTGTTTGTCCCTCAATCTTGCTTTCTCTTGCAGAATCCTGGTTCGAACTGATTCTTCCTTGAAAATTACTTTGACAGGCCGTATCCTTCCACTCGCAAACCACCCAATTCTCTGAAAATTTGTCACCTGGGTCATATCGCCCTCACCTATTGTTTTCATGATGCCTTCAATCATTTTTTTCTCCTCCTGTTTTATTTCTTCAAAGTTGTCCCATTGGCTTCTTGGAGCCCATACACAAAAACTGACCTCGCCCTTTCCTCCTCCCACTGAGTCTCCATCTGCTTCCTCTGAGGCATTTTATTTCCTTCCATTGATATGTTCTTGCCTTCAGCCCCTGTCATATCTGAAACTTCTATTCTCAGTGAACTGTCTTTCATGACCAGCTGTCCCTTGCTACTGCAGTTGGCTGTTAGAATCTCTGCATATAGCATACCTTCATTGTCTTCGGACCTGTCATTTGATCTTAGTGTGCTCCTCATCTTTTCCCTGGCCCCACATGGGTCTGATAGGGCCTTTGCGTACGGCATGTTTACCTGGAGATTACCTGGAGTTTCGGGGGTCAACGCCCCCGCGGCCCGGTCTGTGACCAGGCCTCCTGGTGGATCAGCGCCTGATCAACCAGGCTGTTGCTGCTGGCTGCACGCAAACCAACGTACGAGCCACAGCCCGGCTGATCAGGAACTGACTTTAGGTGCTTGTCCAGTGCCAGCTTGAAGACTGCCAGGGGTCTGTTGGTAATCCCCCTTATGTGTGCTGGGAGGCAGTTGAACAGTCTCGGGCCCCTGACACTTATTGTATGGTCTCTTAACGTGCTAGTGACACCCCTGCTTTTCATTGGGGGGATGGTGCATCGTCTGCCAAGTCTTTTGCTTTCGTAGTGAGTGATTTTCGTGTGCAAATTCGGTACTAGTCCCTCTAGGATTTTCCAGGTGTATATAATCATGTATCTCTCCCTCCTGCGTTCCAGGGAATACAGGTTTAGAAACCTCAAGCGCTCCCAGTAATTGAGGTGTTTTATCTCCGTTATGCGCGCCGTGAAAGTTCTCTGTACATTTTCTAGGTCGGCAATTTCACCTGCCTTGAAAGGTGCTGTTAGAGTGCAGTAATATTCCAGCCTAGATAGAACAAGTGACCTGAAGAGTGTCATCATGGGCTTGGCCTCCCTAGTTTTGAAGGTTCTCATTATCCATCCTGTCATTTTTCTAGCAGATGCGATTGATACAATGTTATGGTCCTTGAAGGTGAGATCCTCCGACATAATCACTCCCAGGTCTTTGACGTTGGTGTTTCGCTCTATTTTGTGGCCAGAATTTGTTTTGTACTCTGATGAAGATTTAATTTCCTCATGTTTACCATATCTGAGTAATTGAAATTTCTCATCGTTGAACTTCATATTGTTTTCTGCAGCCCACTGAAAGATTTGGTTGATGTCCGCCTGGAGCCTTGCAGTGTCTGCAATGGAAGACACTGTCATGCAGATTCGGGTGTCATCTGCAAAGGAAGACACGGTGCTGTGGCTGACATCCTTGTCTATGTCGGATATGAGGATGAGGAACAAGATGGGAGCTAGTACTGTGCCTTGTGGAACAGAGCTTTTCACCGTAGCTGCCTCGGACTTTACTCTGTTGACGACTACTCTCTGTGTTCTGTTAGTGAGGAAATTATAGATCCATCGACCGACTTTTCCTGTTATTCCTTTAGCACGCATTTTGTGCGCTATTACGCCATGGTCACACTTGTCGAAGGCTTTTGCAAAGTCTGTATATATTACATCTGCATTCTTTTTGTCTTCTAGTGCATTTAGGACCTTGTCGTAGTGATCCAATAGTTGAGACAGACAGGAGCGACCTGTTCTAAACCCATGTTGCCCTGGGTTGTGTAACTGATGGGTTTCTAGATGGGTGGTAATCTTGCTTCTTAGGACCCTTTCAAAGATTTTTATGATATGGGATGTTAGTGCTATTGGTCTGTAGTTCTTTGCTGTTGCTTTACTGCCCCCTTTGTGGAGTGGGGCTATGTCTGTTGTTTTTAGTAACTGAGGGACGACCCCCGTGTCCATGCTCCCTCTCCATAGGATGGAAAAGGCTCGTGATAGGGGCTTCTTGCAGTTCTTGATGAACACAGAGTTCCATGAGTCTGGCCCTGGGGCAGAGTGCATGGGCATGTCATTTATCGCCTGTTCGAAGTCATTTGGCGTCAGGATAACATCGGATAGGCTTGTGTTAATCAAATTTTGTGGCTCTCTCATAAAAAATTCATTTTGATCTTCGACTCTCAGTCTGGTTAGCGGATTGCTAAAAACCGAGTCATATTGGGACTTGAGTAGCTCACTCATTTCCTTGCTGTCATCTGTGTAGGACCCATCTTGTTTAAGTAGGGGCCCAATACTGGACGTTGTTCTCGATTTTGATTTGGCATAGGAGAAGAAATACTTTGGGTTTCTTTCGATTTCATTTATGGCTTTTAGTTCTTCCCGCGATTCCTGACTCTTAAAGGATTCTTTTAGCTTAAGTTCGATGCTTGCTATTTCTCTGACCAGTGTCTCCCTACGCATTTCAGATATATTGACCTCTTTTAGCCGCTCAGTTATTCTTTTCCGTCCTTTGTTGCTTACCGTCCCCTTGTCTGCGCCTGACATTGAATTTCCTGATGTCACATCTGAATTGTCATTTATCTCTCTAATCTGTTTCATGCTTTGCAGTTTCTCTTCTAAGCACTGTATCCTGGCTTCTGTTGCTAAGACCTGTACTTCCCACTTCCTGCACTCTTCAGCTATCCGCTCCTCCATTTTCTTACCAAGCTCTACTATCTTCCTTCCCCCCTCTTCCTCCCTTTTTCGGAGCTCTAACTCCCAGTCTTTCCTTCCTGGTTCATCCACCAGATCTCTGGTTTTCCGTCCTCTAGGGCCACCCATTTTTTTTTTTTTTTTTTTTTTTACCACAGACAGAAGGCTAGAGGAGGGAGAGGGTGAGAGGGGGAGAGAGAAAGGGTAGAAAGAGGGAGAGAGAGGAGATAGTATAGGGGGGAGGGATAAGACCAAGGGGGAGAGAGAGAGAAATGTGAGGGGGGAGAAAGGGTAGAGAGAGGGAGAAAGAGAGGGAGGGAGGGAGAGAGAGAGAGAGAGAGAGAGAGGGAGAAAGGAGGGTGAGGGAAAAGGCTGTGTACTCACCTATTTGTACTCACCTATTTGTGGTTGCAGGGGTCGAGTCCTAGCTCCTGGCCCCGCCTCTTCACCGGTTGCTACTAGACCCTCTCTCTCCCCGCTCCATGAGCTTTATCAAACCTCGTCTTAAAACTGTGTATGGTTCCTGCCTCCACTACGTCATTTTCTAGGCTATTCCACTGCCTTACAACTCTATGACTGAAGAAATACTTCCTACTATCTCTCTGACTCATTTGTGTCTTCAACTTCCAATTGTGGCCTCTTGTTTCTGTGTCCCCTCCCTGGAACATCCTGTCCTTGTCCACCTTGTCTATTCCACGCAGTATTTTATATGTCGTTATCATGTCTCCCCTGACCCTCCTGTCCTCCAGTGTCGTCAGGCCGATTTCCCTTAATCTTTCTTCATAGGACATTCCCCTTAGCTCTGGAACTAACCTTGTTGCAAACCTTTGTACTTTCTCTAGTTTCTTGACGTGCTTTATCAAGTGCGGGTTCCAAACAGGTGCTGCATACTCCAGTATGGGCCTGACATACACGGTGTACAGTGTCTTGAATGATTCCTTACTAAGGTGTCGGAATGCTGTTCTCAGGTTTGCCAGGCGCCCATATGCTGCAGCAGTTATCTGATTGATGTGTGCTTCCGGAGACATGCTCGGTGTTATACTCACCCCAAGATCTTTCTCCTTGAGTGAGGTTTGCAGTCTTTGGCCACCTAGCCTATACTCTGTCTGTGGTCTTCTGTGCCCTTCCCCTATCTTCATGACTTTGCATTTGGCAGGATTAAATTCGAGAAGCCATTTGCTGGACCAGGTGTCCAGTCTGTCCAGGTCTCTTTGAAGTCCTGCCTGGTCCTCATCAGATTTAATTCTCCTCATTAACTTCACATCATCTGCAAACAGGGACACTTCTGAGTCTAACCCTTCCGTCATGTCGTTCACATATACCAAAAATAGCACTGGTCCTAGGACCGACCCCTGTGGGACCCCGCTCGTCACAGGTGCCCACTGTGATACATCATTACGTACCATGACTCGTTGTTGCCTCCCTGTCAGGTATTCTCTGATCCATTGCAGTGCCCTTCCTGTTATATGCGCCTGATGCTCTAGCTTCTGCACTAATCTCTTGTGAGGAACTGTGTCAAAGGCCTTCTTGCAGTCCAAGAAGATGCAATCAACCCACCCCTCTCTCTCTTGTCTTACTTCTGTTATTTTATCATAAAACTCCAGAAGGTTTGTGACACAGGATTTGCCTTCCGTGAATCCGTGCTGGTTGGCATTTATACTCCTGTTCCGTTCCAGGTGCTCCACCACTCTCCTCCTGATAATCTTCTCCATAATTTTGCATACTATACACGTCAATGACACAGGTCTATAGTTTAGTGCCTCTTTTCTGTCTCCTTTTTTGAAAATGGGAACTACATTTGCTGTCTTCCATACCTCAGGTAGTTGCCCAGTTTCCAGGGATGTGTTGAAGATTGTGGTAAGTGGTACGCACAACATATCTGCTCCCTCTCTAAGGACCCATGGAGAGATGTTGTCCGGTCCCATTGCCTTTGAGGTATCGATGTCCCTTAGCAGTTTCTTCACCTCCTCCTCATCTGTATGTATGTCGTCCAACACTTGTTGGTGTATTCCTTGTTGGTGTCCCCATCTGGTCTGTCCCCCCAGAGTCCTTCCTGTCTCTACTGTAAATACTTCCTTAAATCTCGTGTTGAGCTCCTCACATACCTCTTGATCGTTTCTTGTGAGTTCCCCACCTTCTTTCCTCAGCCTTATCACCTGGTCCTTGACTGTTGTCTTCTTCCTAATGTGGCTATACAGCAGTTTCGGGTCAGATTTGACTTTCGATGCTATGTCGTTTTCATACTGTCTCTGGGCCTCCCTCCTTATCTGCGCATACTCGTTTCTGGCTCTTCTACTAATCTCCTTGTTTTCCTGGGTCCTATGCC
>NC_091304.1:31257487-31424987 GCF_038502225.1 Cherax quadricarinatus
TTCTCGTCCCTGAAACTGTGTTGGCTGTTTAGCTCATTTCTTTCTAGGTATTCCACTACTCTTCTGATAATCTTCTCTATGACTTTGCATACTATGCATGCCAGTGACATTGATCTATAGTTTAGTGCTTCTTGTGTGTCTCCTTTTATAAAAATTGGGACTACATTTGCTGTCTTTCATACCTCAGGTAATCTTCCTGTTTCGATAGATGTGTTGAATATTGTTGTTAGGGGTACACACAGTGCTTCTGCACCCTCTCTCAGGACCCATGGAGATGTTATCCTGCCCCATCGCCGAGACAGATTTGGCTTTCGCTGCTGTGTCATTCTCATACTGCCATTGGGCCTCTCTTCTTACCTATACATACTCATTTCTGGCTTTACAACTGCTCTCCTTATTCTCCTGGGTCCTTTGCCTTCTATACTTCTTCTATTCCCTAGCACACTTGGTTTTGGCCTTTGGGTGAATCATGGGCTCATCCTGGCTTTTTCATTATGTGTGTGTGTGTGCGTGTACTCACCTAGCTGAGGATGCAGGGGTCAAGTCCTAGCTCCTGGTCCCGTGTGTGTGTCTGTGTATGTACTCACCTAGTTGTGGTTGCAGGGGTAGAGTCATAGCTCCTGGCCCCGCCTCTTCACTGGCTGCTACTGGGTCACACTCCCTGTACCATGAGCTTTATCATACCTCTACTTAAAGCTATGAATGGATCCTCTGCCCCCACTACATGTATGTGTACTCACCTAATTGTACTCACCTAATTGTGGTTGCAGGGGTCGAGACTCAGCTCCTGGCCCCGCCTCTTCACTGGGTCCTCTCTCTCTCTGCTTCCTGAGCTTTGTCATACCTCTTCTTAAAACTATGTATGGTTCCTGCCTCCACTACTTCACTTGCTAGGCTATTCCACTTGCTGACAACTCTATTACTGAAGAAATACGTCCTAACGTCCCTGTGACTCGTCTGAGTCTTCAGCTTCCAGTTGTGACCCCTTGTCCTTGTGTCCCCTCTCTGGAACATCCTATCTCTGTCCACCTTGTCTATTCCCCGCAGTATCTATATATGTGTGTGTACTCACCTAATTGTACTCACCTAATTGTGGTTGCAGGGGTCGAGACTCAGCTCCTGGCCCCGCCTCTTCACTGATCGCTACTGGATCCTCTCTCTCTCTGCTTCCTGAGCTTTGTCATACCTCTTCTTAAAACTATGTATGGTTCCTGCCTCCACTACTTCACTTGCTAGGCTATTCCACTTGCTGACAACTCTATGACTGAAGAAATACTTCCTAACGTCCCTGTGACTCGTCTGAGTCTTCAGCTTCCAGTTGTGACCCCTTGTCCCTGTGTCCCCTCTCTGGGTGTGTGTGTGTGTGTGTGTACATATACAGTGGAACCTTGGTTGTCGAACTTAATTCATTCCAGATGTCAATTCAATCCCCAAAATGGTCGACACCCAAACAAATTTTTCCCATAAAGAATAATGTACAGTAATACCCCGGTTTTCACCTTAATTCCAGAAGGTTGACTGAAATCCGAAATGGACGAAAACCTAAGTAATATTTCCCATAAGAAATGATGTAAATCCAATTAGTCCATTACACACACTCAAAAATATTAACAAAAAATACATTTTATAGAGAATAACTAAAATTTTACATACAGAAAACAATGAGAAATAAATATAAAGCACTAATTTTAATGGATAAATGAACATTTAAATCACTATTACATACCTTTATTGAAAACTTTTGTTGGCATATGGAAGAAGGCGAGGAGGGGAGAGAGAGGAGAGGTTATTGTTGGGAAGGGGAATCCCCCTCCTTAAGGACTTCAGGTAACAAAGCCCTATCAAAGGTGCTATCAAAGCCCTCCACAACACTATCTCCCGATAACTGTTTTTCGTTGATCCACAACAACTTCTCCACATCCTTGATTGTTTGTGATCTATTTTTCATTAGCATATTTACCCCTTTTGAAACATCAGCTTCCTTGATTCTTGCTTCCTGACTGTTGATGTCAACTTCGCATACATCCTGGCAAGCTCGGCCACACGTACGCCACTTTCATATTTTGCTACAAGTTCTTTCTTGAATTCTATCATGTTTCTCACCTTCTTTACCAAAGGGCTGGCACTCTGAACTTTCTTTGGCCCCATGGTGGCTTATTTCACAGTCTCAGTCGATAGACAAGCACAAAAAAAATGGATAATTGTGTGGAGTATTGGTAACTCAACGAGAGACAGAGCAGGCCAAGTCTGGTATGGGTGATAAGCGACATCCCGGGTGGGTAGACATGTCTGATACAAATGATTTCCAAGTGAATGTACGAAACAGAGGAGAAATTTTCGCCAAAAAAACGTGCTCGAAATCCGAATTTTACGATTTCCGCACTTGACGTAAACCGGGGGTTCACTGTAAGTGGAATTAATCCATTACAGACCAAATATGACTATAATAATTTATTAAAAATACTGTACTAAGATAAGATTTTGTTCGGATTTTTAACCCAACAGGGTTAGCCACCCAGGATAAACCAAGAAAGGTAGTGCATCACTGAGGACTGTCTACATAAAAACAATCTATAAAATTATACAGCATACAAAAACTGTAAAAATGAACACTAAATGAAAATATAACTGAAATACTGTAGAGTAAGTGAAAATTTAACTGTAAAAATTCTAGCGGCTTCAAATCTACATGTGCAAGAATGGATCTGCATGGTCAGTGTGCATCCTTCAGCACGCAGTGCATAATGAGAAACAAACTGCGATCTGTTCGTTGTTTAAAATAGTAACTTCACGGAGTATTTTCTTGTGGTATTTATGTTTTTTCTCGTCGTCTTGGTCTCCTTTGATAGAATGGAAGATATATTACAGAAATAGAGATAACCGTTAATATTTAAAAGATTAAAAGTTGCTTAAAATTGAGCTCAGAGTAGCAGAAATGTTCGATTTTCGCTAATCTTCAAGAGTAAACAAATCATGACATGCATCCAATACATGTCAACTGATGGATCTATATGCATTCACAAATGCACTGACATTATTCATACAATTGTTACAGTTATGCAGTAGTCTAAATAACAGTAAATCTACTTTTTTTGAGTGAATAAAAATTCAAAATGGAGATGTGACTAATGAGCAGATAAAATGTTATTTTAGTGCCTGGAATGTCTGCATTATGCTGGATCCTATTTTGAAATTGGCCTTTCTTGAATTTTATGTGAAATTGGCCAAATCAGTTATTGCAGATCACTTTATTGGGTAGCTGAAATAGGTAAATGGGCACTTTCTTGTGCTCAACCTATAGAATGAAATTAATTCCAGCGACTTAGCTATGAGTTTGGTCTACTGGAACAATGATTAGGTGCAAAATAGGGCTCAAAGTGGGTAAAATCGCCAGTGCTTAAATATCACTAAGATAGCTAACTTCACGATGGTGTAATTCTGTAAGTTTACCATCAAATTTCATACTTTTAGCTTCATTACTTTCACAAGATGCACAGCAAGAGCTCAAGAGATGCTTACAGCACATGTATTAATCGCTATACTGACTGAAACGCTGTGCACTCTGGTGATCACTTGATGGGAGCATTGTTGGTCGACAACCAACATCACGTATGAAAACCAAATCGAAAAAATCGGTTCAAAAACTGATTTGTTCAACAACTACTCCATCTGGTAACCGAGGTTCCAATGTGTGTGTGTGTATATTATATATATATATATATATATATATATATATATATATATATATATATATATATATATATATATATATATATATGCAAGGAATTCGCGAGAGCATGCGAAATATACACAAACACTGATCTCTGGCTGAAGGAGACTCGAACCTACGAACCTTAGGACAAGGTACGCAGTGCTTTACCAATCTACCCACACTGGACCAATACCTTGGCGTGTAGCATGCGCTACACGTTTGATCCAAGGCAGCCAGCTTTCAGGGAGAAGGCTTACAGCTTTTCATCTCATCCCCTGCATGCATCAGCCTTACTAGAGATTTGAACAATGCAAGGAATTCGCGAGAGCATGCGAATCAGTGTTTGTGTATATTTCGCATGCTCTCGCGAATTCCTTGCATTGTTCAAATCTCTAGTAAGGCTGATGCATGCAGGGGATGAGATGAAAAGCTGTAAGCCCTCCCCCTGAAAGCTGGCTGCCTTGGATCAAACGTGTAGCGCATGCTACACGCCAAGGTATTGGTCCAGTGTGGGTAGATTGGTAAAGCACTGCGTACCTTGTCCTAAGGTTCGTAGGTTCGAGTCTCCTTCAGCCCGAGATCAGTGTTTATATATATATATATATATATATATATATATATATATATATATATATAGTAGGTTGGTAGACAGCAACCACCCAGGGAAGTACTACCGTCCTGACAGATGACTGTGAAACAGAAACCTGTAACTGTTTTGCATGATGGTAGGATTGCTGGTGTCTCTTTTTCTGTCTCATAAACACGCTAGATAACAGGGATATCTTGCTACTCCTACTTACACTTTGGTCACACTTCGCAGACACGCACATGCATATATATATACATACATCTAGGTTTTTCTCTTTTTTCTAAATAGCTCTTGTTCTTCTTTATTTCTTCTATTGTTCATGGGGAAGTGGAAAAGAATCTTTCCTCCATAAGCCATGCGTGTCGTATGAGGTGACTAAAATGCCGGGAGCAATGGGCTAGTAACCCCTTCTCCTGTAGACGTTTACTAAAAAAGAGAAGAAAAACTTCATGAAACTGGGATGCTTGAATGTACGTGGATGTAGTGCGGATGACAAGAAACAGATGATTTCTGATGTTATGAATGAAAAGAAGTTGGATGTCCTGGGCCTGAGCGAAACAAAGCTGAAGGGGGTAGGGGAGTTTCGGTGGGGGGAAATAAATGGGATTAAATTTGGAGTATCTGAGAGAGTAAGAGCTAAGGAAGAGGTAGCAGTAATGTTGAAGGATCAGTTATGGAAGGAGAAAAGAGAATATGAATGTGTAAATTCAAGAATTACGTAGATTAAAGTGAAGGTTGGATGCGAAAAGTGGGTCATAATAAGCGTGTATGCACCTGGAGGAGAGAGGAATATATATATATAGAGAGAGATTTTGGTAGATGCTAAGTGAATGTATAAGAACCTTTGAACCAAGTGAGAGAGTAATTGTGGTAGGGGATCTGAATGCTAAAGTAGGAGAAACTTTTAGAGAGGGTGTGGTAGGTAAGTTTGGGGTGCCAGGTGTAAATGATAATGGGAGCCCTTTGATTGAACTTTGTATAGAAAGGGGTTTAGTTATAGGTAATACATATTTTAAGAAAAAGAGGATAAATAAGTATACAAGATATGATGAAGGGCGAAACGACAGTAGTTTGTTGGATTATGTATTGGTAGATAAAAGACTGTTGAGTAGACTTCAGGATGTACATGTTTATAGAGGGGCCACAGATATGTCAGATCACTTTTAAGTTGTAGCTACACTCAGAGTAAAAGGTAGATGGGATACAAGGAGAATAGAAGCATCAGGGAAGAGAGAGGTGAAGGTTTATAAACTAAAAGAGGAGGCAGTTAAGGTAAGATATAAACAACTATTGGAGGATAGATGGGCTAATGGGAGCATAGGCAATGGGGTCGAAGAGGTATGGAGTAGGTTTAAAAATGTAGTGTTAGAGTGTTCAGCAGAAGTTTGTGGTTACAGGAAAGTGGGTGCGGGAGGGAAGAGGAGCGATTGGTGGAATGATGATGTAAAGAGAGTAGTAAGGGATAAAAAGTTAGCATATAAGTTTTTACAAAGTAGAAGTGATGAAAGGAGGGAAGAGTATATGGAGAAAAAGAGAGAGGTTAAGAGAGTGGTGAAGCAATGTAAAAAGAGAGCAAATGAGAGAGTAGGTGAGATGTTATCAACAAATTTTGTTGAAAATAAGAAAAAGGTTTGGAGTGAGATTAACAAGTTAAGGAAGCCTAGAGAACAAATGGATTTGTCGGTTAAAAATAGGAGAGGAGAGTTATTAAATGAAGAGTTAGAGGTATTGGGAAGATGGAGGGAATATTTTGAGAAATTGTTAAATGTTGATGAAGATAGGGAAGCTGTGATTTCGTGTATAGGGCAAGGAGGAATAACATCTTGTAGGAGTGACGAAGAGCCAGTTGTGAGTGTGGGGGAAGTTCGTGAGGCAGTAGGTAAAATGAAAGGGATTGATGGGATACAGATAGAAATGTTAAAAGCAGGTGGGGATATAGTTTTGGAGTGGTTGGTGCAATTATTTAATAAATGTATGGAAGAGGGTAAGGTACCTAGGGATTGGCAGAGAGCATTCATAGTTCCTTTGTATAAAGGCAAGGGGACAAAAGAGAGTGCAAAAATTATAGGGGGATAAGTCTGTTGAGTATACCTGGTAAAGTGCATGGTAGAATTATTGAAAGAATTAAGAGTAAGACGGAGAATAGGATAGCAGATGAACAAGGAGGCTTTAGGAAAGGTAGGGGGTGTGTGGAGCAGGTGTTTACAGTGAAACATATAAGTGAACAGTATTTAGATAAGGCTAAAGAGTTTTTTGTGGCATTTATGGATTTGGAAAAGGCGTATGACAGGGTGGATAAGGGGGCAATGTGGCAGATGTTGCAGGTGTATGGTGTAGGAGGTAGGTTACTGAAAGCAGTGAAGAGTTTTTACGAGGATAGTGAGGCTCAAGTTAGAGTATGTAGGAAAGAGGGAGATTATTTCTCAGTAAAAGTAGGCCTTAGACAAGGATGTGTGATGTCACCGTGGTTGTTTAATATATTTATAGATGAGGTTGTAAGAGAAGTGAATGCGAGGGTCTTGGCAAGAGGCGTGGAGTTAAAAGATAAAGAATCACACAAAGTGGGAGTTGTCACAGACGCTCTTTGCTGATGACACTGTCCTTACCTGGAGTTTATCTGGAGATAGTTCCGGGGGTCAACGCCCCCGCGGCCCGGTCTGTGACCAGGCCTCCTGGTGGATCAGAGCCTGATCAACCAGGCTGTTACTGCTGGCTGCATGCAAACCAACGTACGAGCCACAGCCCGGCTGGTCAGGTACCGACTTTAGGTACTTGTCCAGTGCCAGCTTGAAGAATGCCAGGGGTCTATTGGTAATCCCCCTTATGTATTATGGGAGGCAGTTGAACAGTCTTGGGCCCCTGACACTTATTGTATGGTCTCTTAACGGGCTAGTGACACCCCTGCTTTTCATTGAGGGATGTTGCATCGTCTGCCAAGTCTTTTGCTTTCGTTGTGATTTACTATTATTATAATCAAGGGGGAAGCGCTAAACCCAGAGGATTATACAGCGCCTAGCTTTTGTTGTGAGTGATTTTCGTGTGCAAGTTCGGTACTAGTCCCTCTAGGATTTTCCAGGTGTATATAATCATGTATCTCTCCCGCCTGCGTTCCAAAGAATACAGGTTCAGGAACTTCAAGCGCTCCCAGTAATTGAGGTGTTTTATCTCCATTATGCATGCCGTGAAGGTTCTCTGTACATTTTCTAGGTCAGCAATTTCACCTGCCTTGAAAGGTGCTGTTAGTGTGCAGCAATATTCCAGCCTAGATAGAACAAGTGACCTGAAGAGTGTCATCATGGGCTTGGCATCCCTAATTTTGAAGGTTCTCATTATCCATCCTGTCATTTTTCTAGCAGCTGCGATTGATACAATGTTATGGTCCTTGAAGGTGAGATCCTCTGACATGATCACTCCCAGGTCTTTGACATTGGTGTTTCGCTCTATTTCGTGGCCAGAATTTGTTTTGTACTCTGATGAAGATTTAATTTCCTCATGTTTACCATATCTGAGTAATTGAAATTTCTCATCGTTGAACTTAATATTGTTTTCTGCAGCCCACTGAAAGATTTGGTTGATGTTCGCCTGGAGCCTTGCAGTGTCTGCAATGGAAGACACTGTTGTGAAAATTTGTGTGGACTGCCTCCTAGTGAGTCGCCTACCCTGGCAAACTGTTGACACCGAGCTCTGAGGTAGGTACCTCAGCCTCACAAGTGGCTTATAGGACAGATTTTCACAAATGATTGATGTTGCAAGAAACTCGCCTGCATGCACGTATAAAGGACTGACTTACTTGGTGTTGCAGCAAATATCCAGATCTTCAACCTTCCTAAGCTTAGCCCCTTTGGACTTCCCCTCAGAAACCACATACAACCGGGAGTTTTAATTCCTGCAACATTCAATCGTTATTAGTGACCTGCCTGCACCCCAGAAATTTCTATATCCAAGGGGGTGTGCATCCCCTAGTATAACTATGCAGACATGGACACTAGCTTCCAGACTGACAAGAGACA
This sequence comes from Cherax quadricarinatus, assembly GCF_038502225.1. Taxonomy (NCBI): domain Eukaryota; kingdom Metazoa; phylum Arthropoda; class Malacostraca; order Decapoda; family Parastacidae; genus Cherax; species Cherax quadricarinatus. The sequence continues at coordinate 31,265,799 of NC_091304.1, forward strand.
CTGATACTTAATGGGCATGCACTGCCTGCTGCACAAAGGGCCTACATATCAACTCACTCAATTTTCCCCAGACACTGGCCAGAAATCTACGAGATAAAGTGGAGGTCTTGTCTTACTGTATGGGCCTGATGGAGGTCTTCTATGGTACATCGAGGTGCCTCTACCAGATTTCCCCAGGTCTCGAATGTGAAGACACGTGGGGGGCGCCATCTGCTGATCATGGCATGTCTTGTCCGGTTGGTGTCTGTCTTAAGAAGAACGAGCTGACGTCTTCCAGACCCTTGTCTCTTCGTTCAAACTAGGGCTGCCAGTTCTCCCTAGCTAACTTAACCTAGTGTTTGCCTACAGTATTGGCCTATTACTACCTATGTTAAGGTCTTAGGTCTACATGATTATTATTATCTACAGTTGCCTCAATAATCCTAATATTAGTGTACTAACAGTAAACTACCTACTCCTTCCCTTAAGGGTAAATCTATAACTTAAATAGTGCTTACCAACCACGCCAACTAGGGGAGAACGCTTTTTGTTTGGGTGGGTTTAAGGGCCACCAAATGGCGTGTTTTTCCCTGTTGAGACTTCTTGAACCGAATAAGTTCCAACAACTGTCATGCAGATTCGGGTGTCATCTGCAAAGGAAGACATGGTGCTGTGCCTGACATCCTTGTCTATGTCAGATAAGAGGATGAGAAACAAGATGGGAGTGAGTACTGTGCCTTGTGGAACAGAGCTTTTCACCATAGCTGCCTCGGAATTTACTCTGCTGAGTACTACTCTGTGTTCTGTTTGTGAGGAAATTATAGATCCATCTACCAACTTTTCCTGTTATTCCTTTAGCACGCATTTTGTGCGCTATTACGCCATGGTCACACTTGTCGAAGGCTTTTGCAAAGTCTGTATATATTACATCTGCATTCTTTTTGTCTTCTAGTGCATCTAGGACCTTGTCGTAGTGATCCAATAGTTGAGACAGACAGGAGCGACCTGTTCTAAACTCATGTTGCCCTGGGTTGTGTAACTGATGGGTTTCTAGATGGATGGCGATCTTGCTTCTTAGGACCCTTTCAAAGATTTTTATGATATGGGATGTTAGTGCTATCGGTCTGTAGTTCTTTGCTATTGCTTTACTGCCCCCTTTGTGGAGTGGGGCTATGTCTGTTGTTTTTAGTAACTGTGGGATGACCCCCGTGTCCATGCTCCCTCTCCATAGAATGGTAAAAGCTCGTGATAGGGGCTTCTTGCAGTTCTTGATGAACACGGAGTTCCATGAGTCTGGCCCTGGGGCAGAGTGCATGGACATGTCATTTATCGCCTGTTCCAAGTCATTTGCCGTCAGGATAACATCAGATAGGCTTGTGTTAACCAAATTCTGTGGCTCTCTCATAAAAAATTCATTTTGATCTTTAACTCTCAGTCTGGTTAGTGGCTTGCTAAAAACTGAGTCATATTGGGACTTGAGTAGCTCACTCATTTACTTACTGTCATCTGTGTAGGACCCATCTTGTTTAAGTAGGGGCCCAATACTGGACGTTGTTCTCGACTTTGATTTGGCATAGGAAAAGAAATATTTTGGGGTTCTTTCGATTTCATTTATGGCTTTTAGTTCTTCCCGCGTTTCCTGACTCCTATAAGATTCCTTTAGCTTATGTTTGATGTTTGCTATCTCCCTGACCAGTGACTCCCTATGCATTTCAGATATACTGGCCTCTTTTACCCGCTCTGTTATTCTTTTCCGTCGCATATAAAGGGAGCGTCTGTCTCTTTCTATTTTACATCTACTCCTTCTTTTTCTTAGAGGAATAAGCCTTGTGCATACTGTAATGATACTGCTCCTGTGGGGAGCAGCAGCAGGATAATACTGCACCACCTCTCGGGGCCCTTAACAACAACAACAACAGCTTGGTGTGTGTCATGGGCGCCAACACATGGTGTGTGATTCTCCTCTCTTATATCCATATATTAGTGATGCAAATTACATGGTGAGTTTAAATATGTGGCCTGTAGTTATAACTTTTCTCTTGACATATGCAAGACATCACCATCCCTGTAGAAGCAGTTAATAGATGTACTAGTCATTATATTTTATTGTTGCAGAAGTACTATGAAGATTCTATGTTCAATAAAGCCTAGAGATAAGGCCTGTGTTTCTGTCACAACAATTTATTGAACATAGAATCCTGGGCTACCTGGTGGTGATTCTGCGCTAGACTACATCACAACATGGAGCGTTTACTGAAACCTAAAAAAGATCTAAATAAACTAAGTCTGCTCATCAATTTTGTGTCACCTAAGATACATGAGGCTATTTCTGAGTGTAATACCTATGAATATGCTATCAAAACCCTCAAGTCTCAGTATATTAAACCTACAAATGAAATCTTTGCACGCTATCGCCTTGCAACTCGCCACCAGCAGATTGATGAATCCTTAGAGGAATACCTTCAAGCACTGAAAATTTTAGGTAAGGACTGTCACTTCCAAGCAGTGACAGCTGCTCAGTATTGTGAAGAGTCCATCAGGAATGCTTTTATCAGTGGCCTGCAATCACCAATAATAAGGCAGCGTTTATTGGAGAATAAAACGCTCGACTTAGCCACTGCCTTTGACCAGGCAAGAGCTCTAGATTCAGCCCAGAAGAATTCTTAAGTATACAGTACCACTCAGCCTTCTCGAGTGGTAAGTGCTGCAATTCCTGACCAAGACTCTTGCAATGAAGTTACTGTGGAACCTGCCTCAGTGACGGCAGCAGCAGGTAAGGTGGTTTTTCAAGACATCCACGTCCAAAGTGTCCTGCTCGTGAAGCAATGTGCCATAAATGCCACAAGAAAGGTCACTTTGCTAAAGTATGTCGTGCTAATGCATCAACAAGAGCTAGTGCCTCCACACATTCCAGTGATCATGCGACTCTAGCAACAGTGACTTCTGCGGCTACTCCAAATTCACTGTCAAAGGCAGTTGTGAAAGTATTCATCAAAGGAACAGAAGTAGATGGTCTTATTGATAGTGGCAGCTCAGAGAGTTTCATCAACCTTGACTTAGTTAAACACCACTCCTTGACTGTACATCACTCATCAGGTACCATTTCCATGGCATCAACATCTCTCTCTATTCAGACCTTAGGGTTTTGTAAGGTAAATCTCAGAGTTAATGGAATGGATTATCAAGATGTACATTTAGCTATTCTGCCACAACTGTGCTCTGATGTTATCCTTGGTCAAGACTTTCAGAAGCTGCATGATAGTGTCACCTTAACATATGGAGGTGAACTGCCTCCTCTTGTTGTCTGTGGACTTAGCACTTAAGGGTAGACCCACCAAAGCTGTTTGCAAATCTTACCGCGGATTGCCATCCTATATCAGCTAAGTCACATCGCTATTCTTATGAGGATCGGATGTTCATTGAGAAAGAAACTCAGAGGCTGCTGAAGGAGGGTATTATAGAACCGAGTAATTCCCCTTGGCGTGCACAGGTTGTTGTTGTTAAGGATGATTATAGGAAACGGAGACTGGCTATCGATTACTCTGAGACAATCAACAAATTTACACTTCTTGATGGGTACCCTCTACCACGAATTGATGATACAGTGAACAAAATTGCTCAGTACTATGTGTTTAGCACAACTGATCTACAGAGCGCCTATCATCAAGTCCCTATAAGGAATGAAAATAAACCATACACAGCGTTTCAGGCTAGTGATGGCCTGTATCAGTTTACCAGAGTTCCTTTTGGAGTCACCAATGGGGTAGCCTGCTTCCAACGAATTATGGATTCACTCATTCAGGAAGAGCAACTCATGGGAACTTGTGCGTATTTAGATAATGTTACCATTTGTGGCAAGACCCAGGAGGAACATGATGCAAACCTTGATAAGTTTTTGGAAGCCGCCAAGAAGAAAAATATCAGTTACAATGAGGAAAAGTGCACTTTTTCAACTAAAAGGCTTAGCATCCTTGGTTATGTAGTGGAAGGAGGTTCAATATTCCCAGACCCTGAACGACTACGACCTCTATGGGAACTTCCAATGCCTCAAGACAAAAAGTCACTCCGAAGAACTCTTGGTCTCTTTGCTTATTACTCACAATGGATCTACAACTATTCAAGTAAAGTCCACCCACTGAGTGCTACCACATTTCCTGTGACAAAGGAAGCAGAAGCCACTTTCCATACTCTCAAACAGGATATTGAAAACTTAGTAGTTCAAGCCATTGATGAGTCCCTACCATTCGAAGTGGAAACGGATGCATCTGACATTGCCATTGCTGCAGTCTTATCTCAGGCAGGACGACCAGTAGCCTTCTTTTCGAGAACTTTTCAAGGATCAGAGAAGTGTTACGCTGCTGTAGAAAAGGAAGCCCAGGCCATCATAGAAGCAGTTCGCCACTGGAGGCATTATTTAACTGGTAGACATTTCACCATAAGGACTGACCAACGGTCCGTGATGTATATGTTCGACAAGAAGCACAAAAGTAGGATAAAGAATGACAAGATATTACGCTGGAGGATGGAACTATCGTGTTATGACTTTGATATTCTGTACCGACCGAGTCAAAAGAACATCTCACCTGATGCATTCTCTAGGTCCCACTGTGGAGCAGCATGTCATGATTTGCAATCACTCTCAGCGCTCCACAAGGCTTTGTGTCACCCAGGAGTTACACACCTGTACCATTTTGTCAGATCAAAGAACATGCCCTACTCAGTGGAAGATGTGCGACAAGTGATCAGAGCATGTGCAGAATGCAAGCCAAACTTTCATCAGCCAGAGAAGACTCATCTCATAAAATCCACCCAGCCTTTCGAAAGACTGAATATAGATTTCAAAGGACCTCTACCAAGAATAAATCAGAATAGATATTTCCTTAACATAGTAGATGAATATTCAAGGTTTCCCTTTGTGTTCCCCTGTGCAAATATGACTGCTTCAACTGTTATTAGTTGTCTTTCGCAGTTGTTCTCTATTTTTGGTATGCCAGCTTATATCCATTCAGACAGGGGATCCTCGTTCATGAGTAACGAACTTCAGGAGTTTTTGGCTAGCAAAGGTATTGCTTGCAGCAGAACAACAAGCTACAACCCTCAAGGCAATGGTCAAGGGGAGCGGTTAAATGGTACTATATGGAAGGCAGTTACAATGACATTGAAGTCGCGCAATCTACCTGTTGAACACTGGCAAACTGTCCTACCTGATGCTCTTCACTCTATTAGATCATTGCTGTGCACAGCTACTAATGCAACCCCTCATGAAAGACTCCTCAACTATTCACGTCGTTCCTCTACGGGAGCCTCCGTGCCCACTTGGTTATGTCATCCTGGACACGTTCTCCTGAAGAGTCACCATAGAATGAACAAGACGGATCCTTGTGCTTGGGGGTCAACCGCAGCAACACACCTAAAGCCAATAATAAGCCAACAAAAAGCCGCAGTAAGAATAATCACTAAATCCCATCCCTGGCAACACCCCCCCCCCACTCTTCATAGATCTAAACTTACTCCCTGTTCAGTACATCCACACTTACTACTGTGCAATCTACATCTACAGGACCTTAAATTCCAATATTAACCTTGACCTAAAACGCTTTCTTGATAGTTGTGACAGAACCCACAGGCACAACACCAGACACAAACATCTCTATGACATTCCCAGTGTCCGACTAAACCTCACAGCCAACATGGCCGACGCGGCAGGTTGTGTAGCGGGCTAGCTGCGGGATTTTCAAGGATAGCTCCTGGTCAAAGAGGCTGACCAGGTCCCTACTTAACAGAACTCAGTGTGAATGCTTTGAGAAGATACCAGAGCAGCGAACGGACTTCCCAGTGCATCGTTTCAGCGTAAATAGTTGAAGTGTTGTGCAGAAGGTTTGGTGTTGTTGAGTCAGGACCAGTCAGCGCCTCCCCCCCCTCTCCGCTGGGGGGGAGGGGGAGGGCGTGTGTAGTAAACAGTGACCCTCTCATAACGCCTCGCCCCTGCCCGTCTCCCCCGCCTCACCCACCCAACTCCCAGCGCCACCCCATCTATAGAGGGTACTTCTCCCCTAACCCACGATGTCAGCGATGGCACTGCAGGGAGTGCCGGGCTCACAGGAACTTCCACTACAGGGACAGCATCGTGGAGTTCGACCGCGAGGCAGCTGTCAGGTGTGCCACAGGCAGTGTGTACTCAGTTCCTCAAGCTTCAACATCCGTGCACACGAGGGCCTGGGATCTTCAGTCAACTTGGCGTCCACCAGGACGTTGCCATGTCCCTAGGACAGCTCTCCATCTGGCTGCTAACGGAGCCACTGGCTTCTTGGACCTCTTGGGGAGGGTCGATGGTGCTCGTGCAAGCAGCAGATCCCGGGGCAACTTGCTGCTGTTTGCAATGGCTGTCTGCCGAGGAGAGACAGGCACCTAGCAACATCTGTTGTTGGGGCAATGGATGAATTCCCTGCTATGTTTGTTAACTGCTCATTACTCTGTAATTTGTCTATGATTGTAATCATGTGATAACGTGTTTATCATTCATTACCTTTGAAACTTGTCATGATTTTGACCAGCTCTACCTGGAGCTCATTACCTTTGTAACTTGGTCATGATTATGACCAGATCTAGTTCATTACCTTTGTAACTTGCTCAGCTATCAAAACTTTGGAGTCCAGTCCCTGGACCAATTATGTACCTCTGTAATCTTTTGACTACCGCCCACAGGATGGGTATGGGGTGCATAATAAACATATTAAACTGAACGACTAAACCTTTACAAAAATTCAATGTATGTCAAAGGCCCTAAAATCTGGAACACCCTACCTGAAAATTCTAAAACTGCAGACACATTCATCACCTTCAAAACTACCATCAGAAAACATCTTATCTCCCTGATACACCCTGTCAACTAATTACACGAGTACCACCTGGTGGTTAACACTTACACTCACTCACCCATTTGACTATAAACAGAAATATCAATCTCAATCTCAAAATAATGAATCTTAACTAGTCATAAGTTGGCTTGTGATACTCCAATACTGAAACTATGTATAGTGCCAAAACAAAAGCATTCACATTGCTAAACTCACAAACTAGTATTTAGTCACTTAGCCATAATACCAACTTACCTCATAATTTTGTAATATTTTAAACTTAAGATTTAATTTAAGTCTGCCCGAAATGCCTAGCCATGCTAGGTGTTCTAGTGGTACACTCTGTAATTATTATTTTACTACATGTAAACCACACAATAACCAAATTCTGTAAACTCAGCATTGTAATCCTTATAGAGAATAAACTTTGAATTTGAATTTGAATTTGAATTTAGTGGAAGAGGTAGAGCTCCTGCAAGCTAATTCACATTATGCCCACATTTGCTACCAAAATGGTGGAGAGACTACAGTATCTATAAGAATTTAGCCACAGTTGAAATCCCCATTAGTGTGGAATCTCAAGATACACCAATAGATGTGAAAGATGCTTCGTTTTCTCCTGGAAAGCCCCTTGAGACTACCCCTACGGAAACAGGATTCTGCTCCAGCAGTTAGTCAAACCACGGTGGAAAATATTGAACTTGGTGAAGAGGCTCAAGGGCTACGAAGGTCGGGACGTGTACGTCGCCCACCTAACAGTTTGGGACATTACTGTCTCTGATAATTTAGAAGGGGGAGATTGTAGTGATACTGCTCCTGTGGGGAGCAACAGCAGGATAATACTGCACCACCTCTCGGGGCCCTTAACAACAACAACAGCTTGGTGTGTTTACCTGGAGAGAATTTCGGGGGTCAACGCCCCCGCGGCCCGGTCTGTGACCAGGCCTCCTGGTGGATCAGCGCCTGATCAACCAGGCTGTTGCTGCTGGCTGCACGCAAACCAACGTACGAGCCACAGCCCGGCTGATCAGGAACTGACTTTAGGTGCTTGTCCAGTGCCAGCTTGAAGACTGCCAGGGGTCTGTTGGTAATCCCCCTTATGTGTGCTGGGAGGCAGTTGAACAGTCTCGGGCCCCTGACACTTATTGTATGGTCTCTTAACGTGCTAGTGACACCCCTGCTTTTCATTGGGAGGATGGTGCATCGTCTGCCAAGTCTTTTGCTTTCGTAGTGAGTGATTTTCGTGTGCAAGTTCGGTACTAGTCCCTCTAGGATTTTCCAGGTGTATATAATCATGTATCTCTCCCTCCTGCGTTCCAGGGAATACAGGTTTAGAAACCTCAAGCGCTCCCAGTAATTGAGGTGTTTTATCTCCGTTATGCGCGCCGTGAAAGTTCTCTGTACATTTTCTAGGTCGGCAATTTCACCTGCCTTGAAAGGTGCTGTTAGAGTGCAGCAATATTCCAGCCTAGATAGAACAAGTGACCTGAAGAGTGTCATCATGGGCTTGGCCTCCCTAGTTTTGAAGGTTCTCATTATCCATCCTGTCATTTTTCTAGCAGATGCGATTGATACAATGTTATGGTCCTTGAAGGTGAGATCCTCCGACATAATCACTCCCAGGTCTTTGACGTTGGTGTTTCGCTCTATTTTGTGGCCAGAATTTGTTTTGTACTCTGATGAAGATTTAATTTCCTCATGTTTACCATATCTGAGTAATTGAAATTTCTCATCGTTGAACTTCATATTGTTTTCTGCAGCCCACTGAAAGATTTGGTTGATGTCCGCCTGGAGCCTTGCAGTGTCTGCAATGGAAGACACTGTCATGCAGATTCGGGTGTCATCTGCAAAGGAAGACACGGTGCTGTGGCTGACATCCTTGTCTATGTCGGATATGAGGATGAGGAACAAGATGGGAGCTAGTACTGTGCCTTGTGGAACAGAGCTTTTCACCGTAGCTGCCTCGGACTTTACTCTGTTGACGACTACTCTCTGTGTTCTGTTAGTGAGGAAATTATAGATCCATCGACCGACTTTTCCTGTTATTCCTTTAGCGCGCATTTTGTGCGCTATTACGCCATGGTCACACTTGTCGAAGGCTTTTGCAAAGTCTGTATATATTACATCTGCATTCTTTTTGTCTTCTAGTGCATTTAGGACCTTGTCGTAGTGGTCCAATAGTTGAGACAGACAGGAGCGACCTGTTCTAAACCCATGTTGCCCTGGGTTGTGTAACTGATGGGTTTCTAGATGGGTGATGATCTTGCTTCTTAGGACCCTTTCAAAGATTTTTATGATATGGGATGTTAGTGCTATTGGTCTGTAGTTCTTTGCTGTTGCTTTACTGCCCCCTTTGTGGAGTGGGGCTATGTCTGTTGTTTTTAGTAACTGAGGGACGACCCCCGTGTCCATGCTCCCTCTCCATAGGATGGAAAAGGCTCGTGATAGGGGCTTCTTGCAGTTCTTGATGAACACAGAGTTCCATGAGTCTGGCCCTGGGGCAGAGTGCATGGGCATGTCATTTATCGCCTGTTCGAAGTCATTTGGCGTCAGGATAACATCGGATAGGCTTGTGTTAATCAAATTTTGTGGCTCTCTCATAAAAAATTCATTTTGATCTTCGACTCTCAGTCTGGTTAGCGGCTTGCTAAAAACTGAGTCATATTGGGACTTGAGTAGCTCACTCATTTCCTTGCTGTCATCTGTGTAGGACCCATCTTGTTTAAGTAGCGGCCCAATACTGGGCGTTGTTCTCGATTTTGATTTGGCATAGGAGAAGAAATACTTTGGGTTTCTTTCGATTTCATTTATAGCTTTTAGTTCTTCCCGCGATTCCTGACTCCTAAAGGATTCTTTTAGCTTAAGTTCGATGCTTGCTATTTCTCTGACCAGTGTCTCCCTGCGCATTTCAGATATATTGACCTCTTTTAGCCGCTCTGTTATTCTTTTCCGTCGCCTGTAAGGGGAGCGCCTGTCTCTTTCTATTTTACATCTACTCCTCCTTTTTCTTAGAGGAATAAGCCTTGTGCATACATCGAGTGCCACCGAGTTAATCTGTTCTAGGCATAAGTTTGGGTCTGTGTTGCTTAGTATATCTTCCCAGCTTATATCGGTTAGGACTTGGTTTACTTGGTCCCACTTTATGTTTTTGTTATTGAAGTTGAATTTGGTGAATGCTCCCTCGTGACTAGTCTCATTTTGTCGGTCTGGGGCTCCTCGCATACATGTCTGAACCTCAATTATGTTGTGATCTGAGTATATTGTTTTTGATATGGTGACATTTCTTATCAGATCATCATTGTTAGTGAATATGAGGTCTAGTGTATTCTCCAGTCTAGTAGGCTCTATTATTTGCTGGTTTAAATTGAATTTTGTGCAGAGATTTAAAAGCTCGTGTGAGTGTGAGTTTTCATCAGAGCTGCCTCCTGGTGTTATTACTGCAACAATATTATTTGCTATATTCCTCCATTTTAGGTGCCTTAAGTTGAAATCCCCCAGGAGCAAGATATTGGGTGCAGGAGCTGGAAGATTTTCCAGACAGTGGTCAATTTTTAACAGCTGTTCCTGGAATTGCTGGGATGTTGCATCCGGAGGCTTGTAGACTACCACAATGACTAGGTTTTGGTTCTCGACCTTTACTGCTAAAACTTCCACTACGTCATTTGAGGCATTAAGCAGTTCTGTGCAAACAAGTGACTCTGCAATGTACAGGCCAACCCCCCCCTTTTGCCTGTTCACTCTGTCACATCTGTATAGGTTGTAACCTGGGATCCATATTTCATTGTCCAAGTGATCCTTTATGTGGGTCTCAGTGAAAGCCGCGAACATTGCCTTTGCCTCTGCAAGCAGTCCACGGATGAAAGGTATTTTGTTGTTTGTTGCTGGCTTTAGACCCTGTATATTTGCAAAGAAGAATGTTATCGGACTGGTGGTATTGTTGGTACTGGGGGGGGGGATTTTTTTCCGGCATTAGTATCTGTATCTGTTGGTTTGGAGTGGAGGCCATCGACTGTGGTTCCACTCCAGGAATGACTGGATTTGGTGTACGATTTCTGCCATTTCCTGCCAGTTTTTTTTCCTTCCTGGCACTAAAAAACCTCTCCCTCTTGAGTGGCTGTGGCTACCCAGGTTTTCCCATGGCCTGGATGTTTTGTATCTTTTTGTATCTTTTTGGCGCCAACACATGGTGTGTGATTCTCTTCTCTTATATCCATATATTAGTGATGCAGATTACATGGTGAGTTTAAATATGTGGCCTGTAGTTATAACTTTTCTCTTGACATATACAAGACATCACCATCCCTGTAGAAGCAGTTATTAGATGTACTAGTCATTATATTTTGTTGTTGCAGAAGTACTATGAAGATTCTATGTTCAATAAAGCCTAGAGATAAGGCCTGTGTTTCTATCACAACACATACATCGAGTGCCACCGAGTTAATCTGTTCTAGGCATAAGTTGGGGTCTGTGTTGCTTAGTATATCTTCCCAGCTTATATCGGTTAGGACTTGGTTTACTTGGTCCCACTTTATGTTTTTGTTTTTGAAGTTGAATTTGGTGAATGCTTCCTCGTGACTAATCTCATTATGTCGGTCTGGAGCTGCGCGCATACATGTCTGAACCTCGATTATGTTGTGATCTGAGTATATTGTTTTTGATATGGTGACATTTCGTATCAGATCATCATTGTTAGTGAAGATGAGGTCTAGTGTTTTCTCCAGTCTAGTAGGCTCTATTATTTGCGGGTTTAAATTGAATTTTGTGCAGAGATTTAAAAGCTCGTGTTTGTGTGAGTTCTCGTCAGAGCTGCCTCCTGGTGTTATCACTGCAACAACATTATTTGCTATATTCCTCCATTTTAGGTGCCTTAAGTTGAAATCCCCCAGGAGCAAGATGTTGGGGGCAGGAGCTGGAAGATTTTCCAGACAGTGGTCAATTTTTAACAGCTGTTCCTGGAATTGCTGGGACGCTGCATCCGGAGGCTTGTAGACTACCACAATGACTAGGTTTTGGTTCTCGATCTTTTCTGCTAAAACTTCCACTGCATCATTTGAGGCATTAAGCAGTTCTGTGTAAACAAGTGACTCTGCGATGTACAGGCCAACCCCCTCCCCCTTTTACCTGTTCACTCTGTCGCATCTGTATAGGTTGTAACCTGGGATCATATTTCGTTGTCCAAGTGATCCTTTATGTGGGTCTCTGTGAAAGCCACAAATATTGCATTTGCCTCTGCAAGCAGTCCACGGATGAAAGGTATTTTGTTGTTCGTTGCTGGCTTTAGACCCTGTATATTTGCAAAGAAGAATGCCATCGGACTGGTGGTATTGTTGGTACTGGGGGGGGGGGATTTTTTTTCCGGCATTAGTATCTGTATCTGTTGGTTTGGAGTGGAGGCCATTGACTGTGGTTCCACTCCAGGAATGACTGGATTTGGTGTACGATTTCCGCCATTTCCTGTCAGTTTTTTTTCCTTCCTGGCACTAAAATACCTCTCCCTCTTGAGTGGCTGTGGCTACCCAGGTTTTCCCATGGCCTGGATGTTTTGTATCTTTTTGTCCCCTTTAGATGGTGTGCCTGGCAATTTAAATTATAGCACAGTCTTTCCTGTACTGAAGAGGGACACATTTCAGGGTGAAAAAGCTTACAGAAAGGGAGTTTGCATTTTCCTGTTGTCATATGGGCACGGCATTTTCTAGGGTGGTCGTAGTTGCACGTCCCATCTGTTTTTCCAGATTTCCCATGCCTGCAGATACCAGGTGCATAGTATGTGCACAGGCTTGATTTCCGTTTGCCTTGGGTTTCTGTGACTGTATTCCCTGTTGGTGCATGTTTACCTGTCTTATTCCTATCCTCACTAGCACCAACAATGGAGCTCTCACCAGCTGCTTTTGGTAATATATCCTCACTATTGCTAGTGGAGTCCTCTTGTTTGGTATTTCCTGTGGTATTACTAGTTTGTAATATTGGTTTTATCTTGTCCTTGACTACGCTTGTTTCCCCACTACAGCTCCTGTCTCCCATGAGGTCCTTTATATGCATTCCCTCCTGCGTATATTTCCAGACTACCTGGACAAAATCTCCAGCTTCACCATTACTGTCTCCCAGGACAGCACCTCCAGCTTCACCATTACTGTCTACCAGGATAGCACTATCAACCCCACATTTACTGACTACCAGGGCAGCACCTCCAGCCTTACAGTTTCTAACTACATGGCCAGCACCAAGGGTGATACCTTCCAGCCCAGACTTTTTATTTTCCCATCTGTTATAGAATGCTTCCAGGTTTTCTATGAAGGCTGCTTTGATGTTATCCTCTTTTAATACCAATGTGATTTTAGCCCACAGATTTATCTCATTTGGGCATACCCAAAAACACTTCCCTGATTTAATACTGCTTGCAGATAGTTCTTGGATATCTGCACAAGGGGCGTGACACCAATTTTCACAAAAATGACAATTTATCCATGCGGAAGCCCGTTTGTTTGATTGACTGCAGACTTCAAAGAGCTTCATAATGTGATTTGAATGGTTGATTTACTGTAATTCTACTAGTAATCTCTTGATTATTATTATAATCAAGGGGAAGCGCTAAACCCGTAGGATTATACAGCGCCTGGGAGGGATGTGGAAGGCATTCAGGCTTAATTCGGGGAACTGGAGCACAGATCCAATTCCCTAAATCAAGAGCCCCTCACCAACATCAAGGAACCTCCCCTGAGGGGTGTAATCTCTTGAATATTCTACCAATAACCTCCTTAAAGTGAAGCTCTAGCTATTTATATTTCTATTTCTAACTGTACTTGCATATTAATACAGCTTACCGGAGTACGTTTGTTTTATATTTATTGTTTGTGCTCTTGGGAGATTCTGAAGAGAAGTTGCAGAGGTTGGTGGATGAATTTGGTAGGGTGTGCAAAAGAAGAAAATTAAAAGTGAATACAGGAAAGAGTAAGGTTAGGAGGATAAAAAGATTAGGTGATGAAAGATTGGATATCAGATTGGAGGGAGAGAGTATGGAGGAGGTGAATGTATTCAGATATTTGGGAGTGGACGTGTCAGCGGATGGGTCTATGAAAGACGAGGTGAATCATAGAATTGATCAGAGGAAAAGGGGTGAGTCTGTGGAGACAAAGAACTTTGTCCTTGGAGGCAAAGAGGGGAATGTATGAGAGTATAGTTTTACCAACACTCTTATATGGGTGTGAAGCATGGGTGATGAATGTTGCAGCGAGAAGGCTGGAGGCAGTGGAGATGTCATGTCTGAGGGCAATGTGTGGTGTGAATATAATGCAGAGAATTCGTAGTTTGGAAGTTAGGAGGAGGTGCGGGATTACCAAAACTGTTGTCCAGAGGGCTGAGGAAGGGTTGTTGAGGTGGTTCGGACATGTAGAGAGAATGGAGCGAAACAGAATGACTTCAAGAGTGTATCAGTGTGTAGTGGAAGGAAGGCGGGGTAGGGGTCGGCCTAGGAAAGGTTGGAGGGAGGGGGTAAAGGAGCTTTTGTGTACGAGGGGCTTGGACTTCCAGCAGGCATGCATGAGCGTGTTTGATAGGAGTGAATGGAGACAAATGGTTTTTAATACTTGCAGTGCTGTTGGAGTGTGAGCAAAGTAACCGGCAGGCCGGACTCGAGTCCTGGAGATGGGAAGTACAGTGCCTGCACTCTTAGTTTAATATGTTTATTATGCACCCCATACCCATCCTGTGGGCGCCTGCACTCTGAAGGAGGGGTGTTAATGTTGCAGTTTAAAAACTGTAGTGTAAAGCACCCTTCTGGCAAGACAGTGATGAGTGAATGATGGTGAAAGTTTTTCTTTTTTGGGCCACCCTGCCTTGGTGGGAATCGGCCAGTGTGTTAATAATTATATATATATATATATATATATATATATATATATATATATATATATATATATATATATATATATATATATATATATATACATACATATACATACATATGTTTTTCATGGTGGTAGTATTACTGGTGTCTTTTGTCAGTGTCATAAACATGCAAGATTATAGGTACGTCTTGCTACTTATACTCAGGTCACACTACACATGCATGTACAATCATATATATATAGGCCTCCCTGAAGATTCGTGTTTTCCACATTCGCGGACTTTGAACATTCGCAAATTCCCAGCCTCCAAATTCCCAACTGCCAAATCATATCTATGATGAGGGCTTTGAAGGTGATGAACGACGTTGACAGAGGCATAATTCTCCACAAAAACTCTGTTTGTAGATATGAAGAAACGGTCTAAGTTGCCCATCACAATGTTTTTCACAAGGAAGCCTGCCACAACAGTCCCCATCCCTTTTCCCAAGGTCCTATCGAAGCTAAAACCATGGGTAGTTTCAAATTTAGGTTGGATAAATACATGAGTGAGAGGGGGTTGGATATGAGTGGGACTTGCACGTGAGTAAATAGAATTATCAAAGCTTATTGCTTGGGTAGTGTTGGAACTTATTCGGTCCGAGAAGTCCCAACGGGGAAAAACACACTATTTGAGGGCCCTTACACCCACCCAAAATACAAACACACTCACCCGGGTTGGCGAAGGTGGTTGGAGGGTACTTCTTAATTGATAGATTTACCCTTCAGGGAAGAAGTAGGTAGTTTATACTGTTAGTACACTAATATTAGGATTATTAAGGCAACTGTAGATAATAATAATGTAGACCTAAGACCTTATTATTATTATAATCAAGTGGGAAGCGCTAAACCCGGAGGATTATACAGCGCCTGGGGGGGGATGTGGAAGGCATTCAGGCTTAATTCGGGGAACTGGAGCACAGATCCAATTCCCTAAATCAAGAGCCCCTCACCAACATCAAGGAACCTTCCTTGAGGGGCCTAAGACCTTAACACAGGTAGTAATAGGCCTAATGTAGGCAAACACTAGGTAATGTTAGCTAGGGAGAACTAGCAGCCCAAGTTTGAACGACGAGGCGCCAGAGCTTCCTTCTAAATCTAGACACCATCTGAACAACATGTGCCATGATCAGCAGGCGGCGCCCCCACGTGTCTTCATATATTAGACCTGGGGAAATCTGGTGGAGGCACCTCGACGTACCGTAGATGTCCTTATGTTATGTCAATGATATGCCTATCAGTGTCAAGTGCAAACTCTTACTGTATGCAGATGACAGTGCTCTGTTAGTGTCAGGTAAAGACCCACAAGATATTGCTAATGTTTTAACACTGGAACTGGAGTCCTGCAGCAAATGGTTAGTAGACAACAAACTATCATTACACCTAGGGAAAACTGAAGCCATTCTCTTTGGCACGAAACATAAACTGAGAAGGGTAAATAATTTTAATGTTCAATGTAATGGGGAGCCCATCACTTTGGTTTCATCAGTAAAATATTTGGGAATCCCCTTTGACCCATGCATGTCAGGAGAATTGATAGGGAACAGTGTAGTAAAGAAAGCGAATGCCAGACTGAAGTTCCTGTATAGACAAGCACAGTGTCTACCTACTGAGGCTCGCAGGACCCTATGTCTAGCCCTTATACAATGCCATATGGATTACGCTTGCTCTTCTTGGTACTCTGCCTTGACAAAAAAAACTGAAAGATAGACTGCAAATCACCCAGAACAAAATCGTAAGATTCATCCTGGGGCTGGGACCAAGAGAACATGTAGGCCAGGATGAATTACAGCAGTTGGATATGCTGAATGTTGAAGACAGAGTAAAGCAACTGAAGCTAAATCATGTTTATAAAATTGCTCACAAACAATGTCCAGAATATCTTGCTGTCAATTTTGTCAAGGTTGGGAACCAAAGCAATCATAGTACTAGGGGGAGAGAGCACAACTTTGTAGTACCCACAGTCAGTGGCCAGGCTTCAAACACCTTTTATTGTACAGCAATAAAGGAATGGAACAGACTGCCCGCACATGTCAAAGCCAGTCATAGCGTGAACCAGTTCAAGAAGAGTGCCAAAAGGTGTCTGATGAATGTAGCTACAGAAAGGGAGGGGAATGATTTTCTATTTTTTATCTAACATACGTGTAAATTTTACCTTATTCCTTGTAATGACCCTCGTATTGTAGATAGTCTTAATGACCTTGGTGTAGCAGATAGTCTTTTTAGTATGATAATAAGATGTTATCTTCATTGTAGAATAATAAGAAAATATTATAACCTTTATATTATAATAATAAGGTAAAAGGACCCCAATGGAAATAAGTCACTCTGTCTGACTTTTTTGGGTTATCCTAGGTTCTCTACACATATGCTGCTATGTATGATAATTCTATGTAACTGTATTTGTGTATACCTGAATAAACTTACTTACTTACTCCGTCAGGCACATACAGTAAGACAAGACCTCCCTTTTTCTTAGGATCCTGGCCAGTGTCTGTGGAAAATTGCGAGAGAGTTGAGCTGTGGCCTTTGTGCAGCCGGCAGTTCATGACCAGTACGTACTTTTGTCTCTTGTCACCCTAGAAGCTAGTGTCCGTTTCTGCATAGTTATACTAGGGGATACACACCCCCTTGGATACAGGAACTTCCGAGGTGCAGGCAGGTCACTAATATCGGCTGAATATTGCAGGAACTAAGGTTCCCAGTTGCACGTGGTTTCTGAGGGGAAGTCCAAAGGGGCTAAGCTTAGGGAGGTTGAAGACCAGAATAGATTCTACATCACCAAGTAAGTTAGTCCTTTAAACGTGCATGCAGGCAAGATTTCTTGCAACATCAGTCATTTATGAAAATCTGTCCTATAAGCCACTCGTGAGGCTGAGGTACCGACCTCAGAGCTCGGTGTCAACAGAGCTTTCTAGGGTAGGCGACTCACTTGGAGGCAGTCCAGACAAATTTTCACAGGTAGAGTTTATTCTGTTAGTGGGTTGAATTTGTGAAGGACTTGCCAAGTATAGGCCAACAGGCCTAGTGCAGTTTCTCCTTTCTTATGTTGGAAATATAAACACTTAAGTGGTATAATGTAACCCTTTATTGACGTTTCGCCCGCACAGTGGGCTTTATCAAGTCACAAACAGATCTACCTGAGTGAAACATACGTGAGTTTATATGATGAGAATCCAGGGTCAGGTGGATTATTATTATAATCAAGGGGAAGCGCTAAACCCGTAGGATTATACAGCACCTGGGGGGGGAATGTGGAAGGCATTCAGGCTTAATTCGGGGAACTGGAGCACAGATCCAATACCCTAAATCAAGAGCCCCTCACCAACATCAAGGAACCTTCCCTGAGAGGAGGGTCAGGTGGAGAAAGCTGCATGTGAGAACATTCCAAGTAGCTTTTATAAGAGATTGGGTAGCTTTTATAAGAGATTGGATATGTATATGAGTAGACCTTCCGCAGTGTTCCTCGATTCTTATGTTCTTATGTGGGATAGCGATGAAGAGGTTTCTTGGCAAGAGGCTCAGCTATATTACAGAAGCCATTGTTCTGGTTGAAGTTTTTGGATGCATAGATAAGTGAGGATTCCAGAATTCTTCGGTATTCATTGTTGTCTTCTCTGGTGACAAGTCTTGCGTTTCCGTAGTTGAGTAAATGGTTGTGTGAATTTCAGTGAACACAGGCATTCCTAGGATCGTCATGTCTGCCTGCGTACTGGTGTTCTGCAATACATACGTGTTTGGAGGTCTCTGGATGTCTCGCTGACGATCTGACAATCCAAGGAATGCCTGCTTTCAATACCGAAATTCACACAACCATTTAATCAACTACAGAAATGCAAAACTTATCGCCAATACTCAATACCGAAGAATCCTGGAATCACCACTTATCTGAACAACGTATATATGTTGGTAGAATTACCGACAATACGTAAAGTAAAAGGAGCGCAGTGGTGGCCTGTACTCAGTTGTGACCTGAACTTAGCTCAGTGAGGACGTGTCTAGTGTACTCTCTGTGGACTGAACCAAGATGCCCTCCATCGAGCAACTTTACCAGCAGCTTAAGGAGGAATTGAGGGTAGCAAAAATAGAGATATGAATATGACGATTGACTAAGGAAAAGAGGATTTGTAGTAGTCTTTCTGTTCTGAGTCCTCAGGTCAAGAAGGGAACCTGGACAGTAGCTGGACAGCATGGAACGAAGTTGATGATCAAGAAGACGAATGGAAAGGTAGAAACGATGAAGAAGAAAGAGACTGCTGTGGAAACTGTTGTGGAAACATCTAATTACATTCTCCGTGCTACCCGACGAATGTAAGTTGACTACTGGGAATGTCACGACAAACGACACCAAGGAAAGTAAAAATGTTGTTGTTGGGGATAACCAGGTTAGATATATGGATAGGACCTTCTGCTTGAATGATAGGAGTAGGAGACAGAGGGTTAGCTTTTCTGGGGCTGGGATGGAGGATATTGTTAGCCGGCTTAACATCATGAAAGGTAATGGGATCAATCCTATTATCTGCCTCAGTGGTGGGGGCAATGATGTAGGCAAGCATAGAAGTGAGGATTTATTTAGAAGATACAGGACAGCAATAGACATAATTACAAAGAACGGGGGGGGGAGTGCCCTGTTATATGTGGCATTTTGCCAAGAAGGGGTGTTGGAAATGAATGGCTGTCCAGAGCAATTGGTATTAATTGGACAAACACTGTAAGAATAATGCAGTACCATTCATCGACAACCGGGACCAATTCTATGACCAAAATGACATGTATGACAGGGATGGGGTTCACTTAACCAGGACCAGTGTGGGTCTTCTTACTAGCTCAGTTGAGGGTGTTGTTAGGACTTTAAACTACGATTAGTTAGAGGTATGGATTTAGAAATGGAAAATAAGGAGTATCAAGATATGGATTTACAATAACAAGGACAGTAATAAGTATAGTTGAATAACGGAAAGGAGCAGGAAAGCTAGAGATGGTAAACACGAGGAAATTAAATCTTCATCAGAGTACAAAAATTCTGGCCACAAAATAGAGCGAAACACCAACGTCAAACACCTGGGAGTGATCATGTCGGAGGATCTCACCTTCAAGGACCATAACATTGTATCAATCACATCTGCTAGAAAAATGACAGGATGGATAATGAGAACCTTCAAAACTAGGGAGGCCAAGCCCATGATGACACTCTTCAGGTCACTTGTTCTATCTAGGCTGGAATATTGCTGCACACTAACAGCACCTTTCAAGGCAGGTGAAATTGCTGACCTAGAAAATGTACAGAGAACCTTCACGGCGCACATAACGGAGATAAAACACCTCAATTACTGGGAGCGCTTGAGGTTCCTGAACCTGTATTCCCTGGAACGCAGGCGGGAGAGATACATGATTATATACACCTGGAAAATCCTAGAGGGACTAGTACCGAACTTGCACACGAAAATCACTCACTACGAAAGCAAAAGACTTGGCAGACGATGCAACATCCCCCCAATGAAAAGCAGGGGTGTCACTAGCACGTTAAGAGACCATACAATAAGTGTCAGGGGCCCGAGACTGTTCAACTGCCTCCCAGCATACATAAGGGGGATTACCAACAGACCCCTGGCAGTCTTCAAGCTGGCACTGGACAAGCACCTAAAGTCGGTTCCTGATCAGCCGGGCTGTGGCTCGTACGTTGGTTTGCGTGCAGCCAGCAGCAACAGCCTGGTTGATCAGGCTCTGATCCACCAGGAGGCCTGGTCACAGACCGGGCCGCGGGGGCGTTGACCCCCGGAACTCTCTCCAGGTAAACTCCAGAGGAGGGTCCTTAAATATATATTACACAAATAGTGGTAGTGCTAGGAATAAGATGGACGAGTTGAGGTAACATTGATGTATTTGCCTTAACTGAGATGTGGTTCAATACGAAAAATCGGGACATACATGCTGAATGTCACATACAGGGCTTTAAACTGTTCCAAGTAGACTGAAGTATTGGGAAAGGGGGTGGGGTGGTACTGTATGTCCGAGATCGCTTAACTGTTGCATAAAAATGGGTATAAAATCTGAAATAACACATACAATCTCTCTCTGGATAGAATTTTCAGAGGGGCATGAAAAATTTATTTTAGGTGTAATATACCATCCCCCAAACTTAGATAGGGACTAAGGGAGACTAGAGACTACTATGGGAGAAAATTGTTAAATTCTAGGGGACTTCAACTTTAGTCAGATTGATTTGAATTTCTTGACTGGGAATTTAGAATCTAGCGATTTTTTAGAAGTGGTTCAGGATTGTTTTTTGAAGCAGTTTGTGACAGAACCTATTAGGAGTAACAACCTGCTTGATTTGGCTCTGGCAAACAAGGAAACCCTTGTTAATAATTTAGAAATTACAGAGGAACTCGGCGCAAGCGATCATATATTTTTTTTATTGTTAATTTGAACATGTTCCTCATCCTTATATCCGACATAGACAAGGATGTCAGCCACAGCACCGTGTCTTCCTTTGCAGATGACACCCGAATCTGCATGACAGTGTCTTCCATTGCAGACACTGCAAAGCTCCAGGCAGACATCAACCAAATCTTTCAGTGGGCTGCAGAAAACAATATGAAGTTCAACGATGAGAAATTTCAATTACTCAGATATGGTAAACATGAGGAAATTAAATCTTCATCAGAGTACAAAACAAATTCTGGCCACAAAATAGAGCGAAACACCAACGTCAAAGACCTGGGAGTGATCATGTCGGAGGATCTCACCTTCAAGGACCATAACATTGTATCAATCGCATCTGCTAGAAAAATGACAGGATGGATAATGAGAACCTTCAAAACTAGGGAGGCCAAGCCCATGATGACACTCTTCAGGTCACTTGTTCTATCTAGGCTGGAATATTGCTGCACACTAACAGCACCTTTCAAGGCAGGTGAAATTGCCGACCTAGAAAATGTACAGAGAACTTTCACGGCGCGCATAACGGAGATAAAACACCTCAATTATTGGGAGCGCTTGAGGTTCCTAAACCTGTATTCCCTGGAACGCAGGAGGGAGAGATACATGATTATATACACCTGGAAAATCCTAGAGGGACTAGTACCGAACTTGCACACGAAAATCACCCACTACGAAAGCAAAAGACTTGGCAGACGATGCACCATCCCCCCAATGAAAAGCAGGGGTGTCACTAGCACGTTAAGAGACCATACAATAAGTGTCAGGGGCCCGAGACTGTTCAACTGCCTCCCAGCACACATAAGGGGGATTACCAACAGACCCCTGGCAGTCTTCAAGCTGGCACTGGACAAGCACCTAAAGTCAGTTCCGGATCAGCCGGGCTGTGGCTCGTATGTTGGTTTGCGTGCAGCCAGCAGCAACAGCCTGGTTGATCAGGCTCTGATCCACCAGGAGGCCTGGTCTCAGACCGGGCCGCGGGGGCGTTGACCCCCGGAACTCTCTCCAGGTAAACTCCAGATACAGTGAAGTACAAAGTTATTACAGTGCAACATGCCAAAGCCCCTTGTATGCAGAGCATTATGGGCAGGCTTAAAATTAACTTAAGATTAACTAAGCAATGATATATTCAGTGGCAAATACATTATTGTAAACAGATAACAATTTAGCACAAATGAGTATTACAAAGACAGGTCATATGGTCATTTACTGTGTTGCTGAGCATTCAGTAGATTGGAGTATTCTGTTAGGTAATGTAATTAAAAAATAAAGTTTGACTGGGTCACAGGTAAGACATTTATGAGATACAATAATGAGAAACATTTACGAGATACAATTTATGAGATACAATTATTCAGTATTTATTTAGTTGTGGGCGAGTGATTTTTGAGAAGAGACTTGAATTTATATTATTATTATTATAATCAAGGGGAAGCGCTAAACCCGGAGGATTATACAGCGCCTGGGGGGGGATGTGGAAGGCATTCAGGCTTAATTCGGGGAACTGGAGCACAGATCCAATTTCCTAAATCAAGAGCCCCTCACCAACATCAAGGAACCTTCCTTGAGGGGACTTGAATTTATAAACAGACTGTTTCTTTTATATTCACAGGTAATGAATTCCAGATTTTAGGGCCTTTTATGTGCATTGAGTTTTTGCATAGCATGAGATGGACTCGAGGAACATCAACGAGTGATCTGTGCCTTGTGTTATGGTCGTGTGTTCTGTTGAGGTTGGTAAGGAGACGTTTGAGGGGAGGGTTTATATCAGAGTTAAGTGTTCTATGAATGTAGTAGGTACAGTAATAAGTATGGATGTTTTGTATGGTGAGTAGGTTTAGAGTTTTGAATATTGGTGGAGTGTGCTGCCTGTAGTAGGAATTTGTTATCATTCTGACTGCAGCCTTTTGTTGGGTAATTAGTGGTCTGAGATGATTTATTGTTGTTGAGCCCCATGCACAAATTCCATAGGTGAGATAGGGGTAAATAAGTGAGTGATATAGGGCCAGGAGGGCTGACTGTGGAACATAGTACCGTATCTTCGATAGTATGCCTACAGTCTTGGAAATTTGTTTGGAAATTTGTTGTATGTGTGTTTGAAATTTGAGTCTATTATCAAGGTGGATTCCTAAGAATTTTCCCTCTGAGTTTTGTGATAGGTGATCCGTTTATCTTTATGTTAAGAGGGACATCTGTAGCTCTGTTACCAAACTGAATGAAGTAGGTTTTGTCAATGTTTAGAGTAAGTTTGTTAGTACTCATCCAGGTAGATATTTTCTGTAATTCGGTATTTACAGTATTGGCTAGCGTGACTGGGCTCGGGTGAGAGAAGATGTATGTAGTGTCATCTGCAAATAGTGTGGATTTGAGTAGTTGCGATGCATTTGGTAGGTCATTTATGTAAATGAGAAAGAGAAGAGGGCCTAGCACACTTCCCTGTGGGACACCAACTGTAATTGGCTGTGCTGAAGAATTTGCCCCATTTGTGTACACATATTGGCTTCTGTTACTGAGGTAAGACTTTAGGTAGTTGAGGGAGTGCCCTCTTATACCATAGTGCGACAATTTTATATGGAGCAAGTCATGGTCAACTGTATCAAAAGCTTTCCATAAGTCTATGAAGATCCCCAGTGGGACTTCTTTGTTCTCTATTGCAGTGTATATGTGTTCTAGCATGTGTATAATAGCATCATTAGTATTTTTATTAGGCCTGAACCCAAATTGACAGGGGTTATGTTGTGGGAGATGAGGTAGGAATAGATTCGCTTGTGAATTAATTTTTCGAAGATTTTAGAGAGAGGGTGTAAGTTGGATATTGGCCTATAGTTATTCAAGTCTGTTTGGTCTCCTCCTCTATGGATCGGGGTGACCCTTGCTATTTTGAGAACTGTAGGGAAGGTAGAGGATTCTATGGATTTGTTAAAGTGTGTTGTAATGATTGGTGATAGTACTTGTGACGCTTTTTTGTATATAAAGGGTGGTAAGGTATTTAAATCTCCGGTCTTGTTTTTTAGTGTGTTGATAATAAGGGAGACTTCAGTAGGGTCAGTCGGAGCTAGGAACAGTGTGTTCGGGTAGTTACCAGTGAGGTAGTCATTGGGTGAGGTACCTGAGCTTGGGATTTTATTATTATTATTATTATAATCAAAGGGGAAGCGCTAAACCCGTAGGATTATACATTATTATTATAATCAGAAAAGAAGCGCTAAGCCACAAGGACTATACAGCATAGGATTATACAGCGCCCGGGGGGGGGGGATGTGGAAGGCATTCAGGTTTAATTCGGGGAACTGGAGCACAGTTCCAATTCCCTAAATCAAGAGCCCCTCACCAACATAGGGATTTTATTGGCAAGGTTTTTTTCCTATAGTGGAGAAGAAATTATCGAGTCTTCGCTGTTTCAGTTGGTGGGAGTTGGGGTTCATTTTGTTTTATTAATTCAATTTCGCTATTTCGTGATATCTTTTTTGTTCCTAGAACTGCTGATAGGGTTTTCCAGGTCTTTTTTATATCACCTCGTAAGTTGGATAATCTGTTCTCATAATAGAATAGAAAAGCCAGATACAGCGATTGATAAACAAGGGTTGAGGTCGACCGTTCGTCATTGTAGGAGCTGCCAGATATCACCGGCTCTTCAACACGCAAGTTATACTTTTGTATCAGTCAAATCACATATTACTCGGGTAGATAATTTCCAGTAGATCCTTCATGTGTTAGCTCAAATCACCGACCAGTATGTTTTAAATAAGTGACCCACTGATCAGAGCAGATCGACTGGTCCGAACCCTTGACTGGTCCGAACCCTTGATGGTCCGAACCCTTGACTGGTTTCAAACAGTTTCATTGGACAATAAAGCAGACTGTAAACGGATGGGGTTGTAGGCGCCCTTATAAACACAAACATTAAAAATCAGGAACGTGACGGTAAGCTGTCCAATATACAAAAAGAGTTAGAAACAGAAATACAAATAGCTAGAGCTTCATTTAAGGTTATTAATATAATATTCAAGAGGCTGCTAGTAGAATTGCAGTAAATCAACCATTCAAATCATTATGAAGCTGTGTGTAGTCTGTGGTCAGTCAAACAAACGGGCTTCCACATGGATAAATTGTCATTTTTGTGGAAATTGGTGTCACGCTCCTTGTGCAGATATCCCAGAACTAGCTACAAGCAGTATTAAAACAGAGAAGTGTTTTTGGGTATGCCCAAATGAGGAAAATCTGTGGACTAAAATCACAAGGGTATTAAAAGAGGACAACATCAAAGCTGCTTTCATAGAAAACCTGGAAGCTTTCTACAACAGATGGGAACATAAAAAGTCTGGGCTGAATGGTACTGCCCTTGATACTGGCCATGTAGTCACAAACTGTAAGGCTGGAGGTGATGTCCTGGTAGTCAGTAAATGTGGGGCTGATAGTGCTGTCCTGGGAGACAGTAATGGTGAAGCTGAAGGTGCTGTCCTGGGAGACAGAAATGGTGAAGCTGGAGATACTGTCCTGGGAGACAGTAATGGTGAAGCTGGAGATTTTGTCCAGGTAGTCGGGAATTATACGCAGGAAGGAATACATATAAATGACCTCATAGGGGACAGGAGCCATAGTAGGGAAAAAGTGTAGTCAAAGATAAGATAAAACCAATATTGCAAACTAGAAATACCGCAGGAAATAGCAAACAAGAGGACTCCAATAGCAATAGTGAGGATAAATTACCAAAAACAACTGGTGGGAGCTCCATTGTTGGTGCTAGGGAGGATAGAAGTAAGACAGGGAAACATGCACCAACAGGGAATACAGTCACAGAAACCCAAGGCAAGCGGAAACCAAGCCTGTGCACATACTATGCACTTGGTATCTGCTGGCATGGGAAATCTGGAAAAACAGATAGGACATGCAACTATGACCACCCTAGAAAATGCCATGCCCATATGACAACAGGAAAATGCAAACTCCCTTCCTGTAAGCTTTTTCACCCTGAACTGTGTACCTCTTCAGTACAGGAAAGACTGTGCTATAACTTAAATTGCCAGGCATACCATCTAAAGGGGACAAAAAGATACAAAACATCCAGGCCATGGGAAAACCTGGGTAGCCACAGCCACTCAAGAGGGAGAGGTTTTTTAGTGCCAGGAAGGAAAAAAAACTGGCAGGAAATGGCAGAAATCGTACACCAAATCCAGTCATTCCTGGAGTGGAACCACAGTCGATGGCCTCCACTCCAAACCAACAGATACAGATACTAATGCCGGAAAAAAAATCCCCCCCCAGTACCAACAATACCACCAGTCCGATAACATTCTTCTTTGCAAATATACAGGGTCTAAAGCCAGCAACAAACAACAAAATACCTTTCATCCGTGGACTGCTTGCAGAGGCAAAGGCAATGTTCGCGGCTTTCACTGAGACCCACATAAAGGATCACTTGGACAACGAAATATGGATCCCAGGTTACAACCTATACAGATGTGACAGAGTGAACAGGCAAAAGGGGGGGGTTGGCCTGTACATTGCAGAGTCACTTGTTTGCACAGAACTGCTTAATGCCTCAAATGATGTAGTGGAAGTTTTAGCAGTAAAGGTCGAGAACCAAAACCTAGTCATTGTGGTAGTCTACAAGCCTCCGGATGCAACATCCCAGCAATTCCAGGAACAGCTGTTAAAAATTGACCACTGTCTGGAAAATCTTCCAGCTCCTGCACCCAACATCTTGCTCCTGGGGGACTTCAACTTAAGGCACCTAAAATGGAGGAATATAGCAAATAATATTGTTGCAGTAATAACACCAGGAGGCAGCTCTGATGAAAACTCACACTCACACGAGCTTTTAAATCTCTGCACAAAATTCAATTTAAACCAGCAAATAATAGAGCCTGCTAGACTGGAGAATACACTAGACCTCATCTTCACTAACAATGATGATCTGATAAGAAATGTCACCATATCAAAAACAATATACTCAGATCACAACATAATTGAGGTTCAGACATGTATGCGTGGAGCCTCAGACCGACAAAATGAGACTAGTCACGAGGGAGCATTCACCAAATTCAACTTCAATAACAAAAACATAAAGTGGGACCAAGTAAACCAAGTCCTAACCGATATAAGCTGGGAAGATATACTAAGCAACACAGACCCAAACTTATGCCTAGAACAGATTAACTCGGTGGCACTCGATGTATGCACAAGGCTTATTCCTCTAAGAAAAAGGAGGAGTAGATGTAAAATAGAAAGAGACAGGCGCTCCCTTTACAGGCGACGGAAAAGAATAACAGAGCGGCTAAAAGAGGTCAATATATCAGAAATGCGCAGGGAGACACTGGTCAGAGAAATAGCAAGCATCGAACTTAAGCTAAAAGAATCCTTTAGGAGTCAGGAATCGCGGGAAGAACTAAAAGCCATAAATGAAATCGAAAGAAACCCAAAGTATTTCTTCTCCTATGCCAAATCAAAATCGAGAACAACGTCCAGTATTGGGCCCCTACTTAAACAAGATGGGTCCTACACAGATGACAGCAAGGAAATGAGTGAGCTACTCAAGTCCCAATATGACTCAGTTTTTAGCAAGCCGCTAACCAGACTGAGAGTCGAAGATCAAAATGAATTTTTTATGAGAGAGCCACAAAATTTGATTAACACAAGCCTATCCGATGTTATCCTGACGCCAAATGACTTCGAACAGGCGATAAATGACATGCCCATGCACTCTGCCCCAGGGCCAGACTCATGGAACTCTGTGTTCATCAAGAACTGCAAGAAGCCCCTATCACGAGCCTTTTCCATCCTATGGAGAGGGAGCATGGACACGGGGGTCGTCCCTCAGTTACTAAAAACAACAGACATAGCCCCACTCCACAAAGGGGGCAGTAAAGCAACAGCAAAGAACTACAGACCAATAGCACTAACATCCCATATCATAAAAATCTTTGAAAGGGTCCTAAGAAGCAAGATCACCACCCATCTAGAAACCCATCAGTTACACAACCCAGGGCAACATGGGTTTAGAACAGGTCGCTCCTGTCTGTCTCAACTACTGGATCACTACGACAAGGTCCTAAATGCACTAGAAGACAAAAAGAACGCAGATGTAATATATACAGACTTTGCAAAAGCCTTCGACAAGTGTGACCATGGCGTAATAGCGCACAAAATGCGCGCTAAAGGAATAACAGGAAAAGTTGGTCGATGGATCTATAATTTCCTCACTAACAGAACACAGAGAGTAGTCGTCAACAGAGTAAAGTCCGAGGCAGCTACGGTGAAAAGCTCTGTTCCACAAGGCACAGTACTAGCTCCCATCTTGTTCCTCATCCTCATATCCGACATAGACAAGGATGTCAGCCACAGCACCGTGTCTTCCTTTGCAGATGACACCCGAATCTGCATGACAGTGTCTTCCATTGCAGACACTGCAAGGCTCCAGGCGGACATCAACCAAATCTTTCAGTGGGCTGCAGAAAACAATATGAAGTTCAACGATGAGAAATTTCAATTACTCAGATATGGTAAACATGAGGAAATTAAATCTTCATCAGAGTACAAAACAAATTCTGGCCACAAAATAGAGCGAAACACCAACGTCAAAGACCTGGGAGTGATTATGTCGGAGGATCTCACCTTCAAGGACCATAACATTGTATCAATCGCATCTGCTAGAAAAATGACAGGATGGATAATGAGAACCTTCAAAACTAGGGAGGCCAAGCCCATGATGACACTCTTCAGGTCACTTGTTCTATCTAGGCTGGAATATTGCTGCACTCTAACAGCACCTTTCAAGGCAGGTGAAATTGCCGACCTAGAAAATGTACAGAGAACTTTCACGGCGCGCATAACGGAGATAAAACACCTCAATTACTGGGAGCGCTTGAGGTTTCTAAACCTGTATTCCCTGGAACGCAGGAGGGAGAGATACATGATTATATACACCTGGAAAATCCTAGAGGGACTAGTACCGAACTTGCACACGAAAATCACTCACTACGAAAGCAAAAGACTTGGCAGACGATGCACCATCCCCCCAATGAAAAGCAGGGGTGTCACTAGCACGTTAAGAGACCATACAATAAGTGTCAGGGGACCGAGACTGTTCAACTGCCTCCCAGCACACATAAGGGGGATTACCAACAGACCCCTGGCAGTCTTCAAGCTGGCACTGGACAAGCACCTAAAGGCAGTTCCTGATCAGCCGGGCTGTGGCTCGTACGTTGGTTTGCGTGCAGCCAGCAGCAACAGCCTGGTTGATCAGGCGCTGATCCACCAGGAGGCCTGGTCACAGACCGGGCCGCGGGGGCGTTGACCCCCGAAACACTCTCCAGGTAAACTCCAGGTAATCACAACATAATTGAGGTTCAGACATGTATGCGTGGAGCCCCAGACCGACAAAATGAGACTAGTCACGAGGGAGCATTCACCAAATTCAACTTCAATAACAAAAACATAAAGTGGGACCAAGTAAACCAAGTCCTAACCGATATAAGCTGGGAAGATATACTAAGCAACACAGACCCAAACTTATGCCTAGAACAGATTAACTCGGTGGCACTCGATGTATGCACAAGGCTTATTCCTCTAAGAAAAAGGAGGAGTAGATGTAAAATAGAAAGAGACAGGCGCTCCCTGTAGTGATACTGGTCCTGTGGGGAGCAGCAGCAGGATAATACTGCACCACCTCTAGGGGCCCTTAACAACAACAACAGTTTGGTGTGTGTCATGGGCACCAACACATGGTGTGTGATTCTCTCCTACTTTATCCATTTATCAGCGATGCAGATTACATGGTGAGTTTAAATATGTGGCCTGTAGTTATAACTTTTCTCTTGACATATGCAAGACATCACCATCCCTGTAGAAGCCATTATTAGATGTACTAGTCATTATATTTTGTTGTTGCAGAAGTACTATGAAGATTCTATGTTCAATAAAGCCTAGAGATAAGGCCTGTGTTTCTATCACAACAATTTATTGAACATAGAATCCTGGGCTACCTGGTGGTGATCCTGCGCTAGACTACATCACAACATGGAGCGTTTACTGAAACCTGAGAGGCTAGACTGTGACCCCAGCTTATCAACGGCTGCTCAGGAATGGAAGCACTGGTTTAAGACTTTCGAAAACTTCTTGGGAGCCCTTCCTAAAGAAGATCTAGATAAACTAAGTCTGCTCATCAATTTTGTGTCACCTAAGATATATGAGGCTATTTCTGAGTGTAATACCTACGAAGATGCTATCAAAACCCTCAAGTCTCAGTATATTAAACCTACAAATGAAATCTTTGCACGCTATCGCCTTGCAACTCGCCGCCAGCAGATTGATGAATCCTTAGAGGAATACTTTCAAGCACTGAAAATTTTAGGTAAGGACTGTCACTTCCAAGCAGTGACAGCTGCTCAGTATTGTGAAGAGTCCATCAGGGATGCTTTTATCAGTGGCCTGCAATCACCAATAATAAGGCAGCGTTTATTGGAGAATAAAACTCTCGACTTAGCCGCTGCCTTTGACCAGGCAAGAGCTCTAGATTCAGCCCAGAAGAATTCTGAAGTATACAGTACCACTCAGCCTTCTCGAGTGGTAAGTGCTGCAATTCCTGACCAAGACTCTTGCAATGAAGTTACTGGGGAACCTGCCTCAGTGACAGCAGCAGCAGGTACGGTGTGTTTCTTTTGTGGTTTTTCAAGACATCCACGTCCAAAGTGTCCTGCTCGTGAAGCAATGTGCCATAAATGCCACAAGAAAGGTCACTTTGCTAAAGTATGTCGTGCTAATGCATCAACAAGAGCTAGTGCCTCCACACATTCCAGTGATCATGCGACTCTAGCAACAGTGACTTCTGCGGCTACTCCAAATTCACTGTCAAAGGCAGTTGTGAAAGTATTCATCAAAGGAACAGAAGTAGATGGTCTTATTGATAGTGGCAGCTCAGAGAGTTTCATCAACCTTGACTTAGTTAAACGGCTCTCCTTGACTCTACATCACTCATCAGGTACCGTTTCCATGGCATCAACATCTCTCTCTATTCAGACCTTAGGGTTTTGTAAGGTAAATCTCAGAGTTAATGGAAAGGATTATCAAGATGTATATTTAGCTATTCTGCCACAACTGTGCTCTGATGTTATCCTTGGTCAGGACTTTCAGAAGCTGCATGGTAGTGTCACCTTAACATATGGAGGTGAACTGCCTCCTCTTGTTGTCTGTGGACTTAGCACTTTAAGGGTAGACCCACCAAAGCTGTTTGCAAATCTTACCGCGGATTGCCATCCTATATCAGCTAAGTCACGCCGCTATTCTTATGAGGATTGGATGTTCATTGAGAAAGAAACTCAGAGGCTGCTGAAGGAGGGTATTATAGAACCGAGTGATTCCCCTTGGCGTGCACAGGTTGTTGTTGTTAAAGATGGTTATAGAAAACGGAGACTGGCTATCGATTACTCTGAGACAATCAACAAATTTACACTTCTTGATGGGTACCCTCTACCTCGAATTGAAGATACAGTGAACAAAATTGCTCAGTACTACGTGTTCAGCAC
Source organism: Cherax quadricarinatus (assembly GCF_038502225.1). Lineage (NCBI taxonomy): Eukaryota > Metazoa > Arthropoda > Malacostraca > Decapoda > Parastacidae > Cherax > Cherax quadricarinatus. Next base: position 31,297,479 of record NC_091304.1, read on the forward strand.
AATTGATCTGCAGAGTGCCTATCATCAAGTCCCTATAAGGAATGAAGATAAACCATACACAGCGTTTCAGGCTAGTGATGGCCTGTATCAGTTTACCAGAGTCCCTTTTGGAGTCACCAATGGGGTAGCCTGCTTCCAACGAATTATGGATTCACTCATTCAGGAAGAGCAACTCATGGGAACCTACGCGTATTTAGATAATGTTACCATTTGTGGCAAGACCCAGGAGGAACATGATGCAAACCTTGATAGGTTTTTGGAAGCCGCCAAGAAGAAAAATATCAGTTACAATGAGGAAAAGTGCACTTTTTCAACTAAAAGGCTTAGCATCCTTGGTTATGTAGTGGAAGGAGGTTCAATATTCCCAGACCCTGAACGACTACGACCTCTACGGGAACTTCCAATGCCTCAAGACAAAAAGTCACTCCGAAGAACTCTTGGTCTCTTTGCTTATTACTCACAATGGATCTACAACTATTCAAGTAAAGTCCGCCCATTGAGTGCTACCACATTTCCTGTGACAAAGGAAGCAGAAGCCGCTTTCCATACTCTCAAACAGGACATTGAAAACTCAGTAGTTCAAGCCATTTTTGAGTCCCTACCATTCGAAGTGGAAACGGATGCATCTGACATTGCCATTGCTGCAGTCTTATCTCAGGCAGGACGACCAGTAGCCTTCTTTTCGAGAACTTTTCAAGGATCAGAGAAATGTTATGCTGCTGTAGAAAAGGAAGCCCAGGCCATCATAGAAGCAGTTCGCCACTGGAGGCATTATTTAACTGGTAGACATTTCACCATAAGGACTGACCAACGGTCCGTGATGTATATGTTCGACAAGAGGCACAAAAGTAGGATACAGAATGACAAGATATTACGCTGGAGGATGGAACTATCGTGTTATGACTTTGATATTCTGTACCGACCGGGTCAAGAGAACATCTCACCTGATGTATTCTCTAGGTCCCACTGTGGAGCAGCATGTCATGATTTGCAATCACTCTCAGCTCTCCACAAGGCTTTGTGTCACCCAGGAGTTACACGCCTGTACCATTTTGCCAAATCAAAGAACATGCCCTACTCAGTGGAAGATGTGCGACAAGTGATCAGAGCATGCAGAGTATGTGCAGAGTGCAAGCCAAACTTTCATCAGCCAGAGAAGACTCATCTCATAAAATCCACCCAGCCTTTCGAAAGATTGAATATAGATTTCAAAGGACCTCTACCAAGCACAAATCAGAATAGGTATTTCCTTAACATAGTAGATGAATATTCAAGGTTTCCCTTTGTATTCCCCTGTGCAAATATGGCTGCTTCAACTGTTACTAGTTGTCTTTCACAGTTGTTCTCTATTTTTGGTATGCCAGCTTATATCCATTCAGACAGGGGATCCTCGTTCATGAGTAACGAACTTCAGGAGTTTTTGGCTAGCAAAGGTATTGCCTGCAGCAGAACAACAAGCTACAACCCTCAAGGCAATGGTCAAGTGGAGCGGTTCAATGGTACTATATGGAAGGCAGTTACAATGACATTAAAGTCGCGCAATCTACCTGTTCAACACTGGCAAACTGTCCTACCTGATGCTCTTCACTCTATTAGATCACTGCTGTGCACAGCTACTAATGCAACCCCTCATGAAAGACTCCTCAACTATTCACGTCGTTCCTCTACGGGAGCCTCCGTGCCCACTTGGTTATGTCATCCTGGACCCGTTCTCCTGAGGAGTCACCGTAGGATGAACAAGACGGATCCTTTAGTGGAAGAGGTAGAGCTCCTGCAAGCTAATCCACATTACGCCCACATTCGCTACCAAAATGGTGAAGAGACTACAGTATCTACAAGACATTTAGCCCCAGTTGAAATCCCTATTAGTGTGGAATCTCAAGATACACCAATAGATGTGAAAGATGCTTCGTTTTCTCCTGGAAAGCCCCTTGAGACTACCCCTATGGAAATAGAGGATTCTGCTCCAGCAGTTAATCAAACCCCGCTGGAAAATATCGAACCTGGTGAAGAGGCTCAAGGGCTACGAAGGTCGGGACGTGTACGTCGCCCACCTAACAGTTTGGGAGATTACTGTCTCTGATATTTTAGAAGGGGGAGATTGTAGTGATACTGGTCCTGTGGGGAGCAGCAGCAGGATAATACTGCACCACCTCTAGGGGCCCTTAACAACAACAACAGTTTGGTGTGTGTCATGGGCACCAACACATGGTGTGTGATTCTCTCCTACTTTATCCATTTATCAGCGATGCAGATTACATGGTGAGTTTAAATATGTGGCCTGTAGTTATAACTTTTCTCTTGACATATGCAAGACATCACCATCCCTGTAGAAGCCATTATTAGATGTACTAGTCATTATATTTTGTTGTTGCAGAAGTACTATGAAGATTCTATGTTCAATAAAGCCTAGAGATAAGGCCTGTGTTTCTATCACAACACTCCCTTTACAGGCGACGGAAAAGAATAACAGAGCGGCTAAAAGAGGTCAATATATCTGAAATGCGCAGGGAGACACTGGTCAGAGAAATAGCAAGCATCGAACTTAAGCTAAAAGAATCCTTTAGGAGTCAGGAATCGCGGGAAGAACTAAAAGCCATAAATGAAATCGAAAGAAACCCAAAGTATTTCTTCTCCTATGCCAAATCAAAATCGAGAACAACGTCCAGTATTGGGCCCCTACTTAAACAAGATGGGTCCTACACAGATGACAGCAAGGAAATGAGTGAGCTACTCAAGTCCCAATATGACTCAGTTTTTAGCAAGCCGCTAACCAGACTGAGAGTCGAAGATCAAAATGAATTTTTTATGAGAGAGCCACAAAATTTGATTAACACAAGCCTATCCCATGTTATCCTGACGCCAAATGACTTCGAACAGGCGATAAATGACATGCCCATGCACTCTGCCCCAGGGCCAGACTCATGGAACTCTGTGTTCATCAAGAACTGCAAGAAGCCCCTATCACGAGCCTTTTCCATCCTATGGAGAGGGAGCATGGACACGGGGGTCGTCCCTCAGTTACTAAAAACAACAGACATAGCCCCACTCCACAAAGGGGGCAGTAAAGCAACAGCAAAGAACTACAGACCAATAGCACTAACATCCCATATCATAAAAATCTTTGAAAGGGTCCTAAGAAGCAAGATCACCACCCATCTAGAAACCCATCAGTTACACAACCCAGGGCAACATGGGTTTAGAACAGGTCGCTCCTGTCTGTCTCAACTACTGGATCACTACGACAAGGTCCTAAATGCACTAGAAGACAAAAAGAATGCAGATGTAATATATACAGACTTTGCAAAAGCCTTCGACAAGTGTGACCATGGCGTAATAGCGCACAAAATGCGCGCTAAAGGAATAACAGGAAAAGTCGGTCGATGGATCTATAATTTCCTCACTAACAGAACACAGAGAGTAGTCGTCAACAGAGTAAAGTCCGAGGCAGCTACGGTGAAAAGCAATGTTCCACAAGGCACAGTACTAGCTCCCATCTTGTTCCTCATCCTCATATCTGACATAGACAAGGATGTCAGCCACAGCACCGTGTCTTCCTTTGCAGATGACACCCGAATCTGCATGACAGTGTCTTCCATTGCAGACACTGCAAGGCTCCAGGCGGACATCAACCAAATCTTTCAGTGGGCTGCAGAAAACAATATGAAGTTCAACGATGAGAAATTTCAATTACTCAGATATGGTAAACATGAGGAAATTAAATCTTCATCAGAGTACAAAACAAATTCTGGCCACAAAATAGAGCGAAACACCAACGTCAAAGACCTGGGAGTGATTATGTCGGAGGATCTCACCTTCAAGGACCATAACATTGTATCAATCGTATCTGCTAGAAAAATGACAGGATGGATAATGAGAACCTTCAAAACTAGGGAGGCCAAGCCCATGATGACACTCTTCAGGTCACTTGTTCTATCTAGGCTGGAATATTGCTGCACTCTAACAGCACCTTTCAAGGCAGGTGAAATTGCCGACCTAGAAAATGTACAGAGAACTTTCACGGCGCGCATAACGGAGATAAAACACCTCAATTACTGGGAGCGCCTGAGGTTTCTAAACCTGTATTCCCTGGAACGCAGGAGGGAGAGATACATGATTATATACACCTGGAAAATCCTAGAGGGACTAGTACCGAACTTGCACACGAAAATCACTCACTACGAAAGCAAAAGACTTGGCAGACGATGCACCATCCCCCCAATGAAAAGCAGGGGTGTCACTAGCACGTTAAGAGACCATACAATAAGTGTCAGGGGCCCGAGACTGTTCAACTGCCTCCCAGCACACATAAGGGGGATTACCAACAGACCCCTGGCAGTCTTCAAGCTGGCACTGGACAAGCACCTAAAGTCAGTTCCTGATCAGCCGGGCTGTGGCTCGTACGTTGGTTTGCGTGCAGCCAGCAGCAACAGCCTGGTTGATCAGGCGCTGCTCCACCAGGAGGCCTGGTCACAGACCGGGCAGCGGGGGCGTTGACCCCCGAAACTCTCTCCAGGTACTCCAGGTAATACAGTTGTTTAGCTCTTCTTATCAGGCAGGTTAGGATTGACGAGTAACGTTTTATTTGGTCTTTGGTTATGTGACCCATTCTGTACTGCTTTTCGTATAGGTGTTTTGTATTTATGGATTTGAGGATGCTGGGTGTTAGCCAGGGACTGTTCAGTCTCTTAGCTGTCATCTGTTTAGTTTTTTGGGGGCAGTGCTTGTTATAAAGGTATTGGGTCTTTTTTTGAAAATTATTAATACATTCGTCAATATCTTTATAGATTTCTAGCTCAGTGTGCCAGTCAATGTTTGTCACTGCTGCTGTGAAGTTATTAATGGCTGCCTCATTGTGAAGTCTGAAAGTGACTTTAGTAGTGTCTTGGGGTAATTTGCCAAGGTATGTGATGAGGAAGGTAGGGTAGTGATCTGTGGTATTATCTGTGATTATGCCTGATTTTAATGGGGATATGGTGTTGGTCCAGATGTTGTCTAGTAGGGAAACACTAGTCTCTGTAACTCTTGTAGGTTTTCTTACTGCTGGTAGCAACATGCAGTTACTCATAGTGTTTGTGAATTCAGTAACGTGTGGGTCCTTGTCTTACAGGAGATTTATATTGAAGTCACCTGAGAGTAGCAAGTGATCTTTGTTCATGCATGCATCAGTTGTCATACTTCCTAGGTTGTCACTAAAACGGCTAATGTTTGACTGTGGTACTCTGTAGATGTTTATCACTGTGAGAGGTTTTTGTAGGTATTTGGATTTGAATTTAGCTATTATATAAGTTCTCTTGTGCAGCGCTCCGAATATTTTGAAAAAAAAAATTAAATTAAAGAGGGCAATTTTCTATGTGTAATAAGACCAAAAAAAAAAAAGTTAGTCAGTACTTACCGAGATATAAGACTGCAAAGTTGGCGTTGGATCCTCACCTGACAGCAAAATGGAGTCCTGCCTCTTACAATAGTGTTGATATACCTTTTTTTTTTTTTCATTTTGATAATTACAATTTGTAGTAGTTCTTGTGGTTTCATAGCCAATGTTTGTTCTGACACTAATATTATGTACTGAAATAGTGCTCAAATACAGTGGAACCTCTACTTATGAGTTTAATCCATTCTGTGACCTTGCTCGCTTCTGGATTTGCTCATCTGCAGAGTTGATTTTCCTCATTTAAATTAACTGAAATGCAATTAATCCGTTCAGCTCTCAGGAGGCACGACAAGATACTTCAATATTTCGCTTATATCATCTATACGGATAATTATCTTTAACAATTCATCTATGACATAATAAACAATATAAATAACAGAAACCTGATATATACTCTAGAATGAATAAAATGTCATTCATGTAGTGTTATCAGCGGCGGTGGCAGGGCACGAGAGTTTGTCTGGAGACAGAACAAAATACTCCTTGAATATTTCGCTATCATCATCTATACGGCTTATTTATCTATCACAATTCATCTAATATGATATAACATAGAAACCTGATATATACTTTAGAAAGAATAAAATATGTCATTATTGGACAGGTGGAGGCAGCCACAACTGCTCCTGCATTGTTGTGGTAATCACTACCATCTAGTGATGGCCTTTTGAAGCTGACTATTATTATAATTATTATTATACAGTACATTATTATTATACATGTATTACAGTTGAACCTCGGCTTACGAAAGCCCCACAATGTGAATTTCCAGGATACGAACAGTCCCTTGGTCGATTTTTTTGTATCTGGATACAAATGAAATTTCAGGTTGTAAAATTCTCCCTCATGGGAGGTTCCTTGGTGAAGGGGCTCTTGATCTAGAGAATTGGATCTGTGCTTCAGTTCCCTAAATTAATAAAAATATTAATAATAATGATTATTATTACATACATACATACTACTACTAATAATAATAATGCTCACTCATTACTTATGTTAAAATAGCTGTAGTCTTAATGTAGAGTGAGAGGTGAGTAAACAAAATTAAATGAATAAACGAGATACGCTTAATAATAAAAAAATTGTGCCTTACTAAAGCAGATAAATGCTATAGTAATTATGAAAGAAAATGATTACCTGGACTTGGAGAATTCTGGGGGTCAACGCCCCCATGGCCCAGTCTGTGACCAGGCCTTATGGTGGATCAGGGCCTGATCAACCAGGCTATTACTGCTGGCTACACACAATCCAATGTATGAGCCACAGCCTGGCTGGTCAGGTACCGACTTTAAGTGCTTGTCCAGTGCCTGCTTGAAGACAGCCAGGGGTCTATTGGTAATCCCCCTTATGTATGCTGGGAGGCAGTTGAAAAGTCCTGGGCTCCCTGACACTTATTGTTGTCTCTCAACGTCCTAGTGACACCCCTGCTTTTCATTGGGGGGATGTTGCAACAATGTCTGCTGAGTCTTTTGCTTTCGTAGCGAGTGATTTTCATGTGCAAGTTTGGTACTAGTCCCTCTAGGATTTTCCAGGCGTATATAATCATGTATTTTTCCCGTCTGCATTCCAGGGAGTACAGATTCAGGAACTTCAAGCGCTCCCAGTAATTGAGGTGTTTTATCTCTGTTATGCATGCTGTGAAGATTCTCTGTACATTTTCTAGGTCAGCAATTTCACCTGCCTTGAAAGGTGCTGTTAGTGTGCAGTAATATTCCAGCCGAGCTAGAACAAGCAAACTGAAGACTGTCATCATGGGCTTGGCATCCCTAGTTTTGAAGGTTCTCATTATCCATGCTGTCATTTTTCTAGCAGATGCGATTGATACACTGTTATGGTCCTTGAAGGTGAGATCCTTCGACACCAAGAAAAAATGAATACAGTGGTCCCTCAATAATCGACCGGCCTGAAAGTCATCCATTTCGGAAATAGTCCCATTATTTCGTCTAAACATTGGCTTGCAAATGGTCCATTAACTCGCTAATCGTCCTGCGTCTGGGACGCGTACTCACTCTGAGCTGCCTGGGCCTGTCTTCCCAGCCAGTGTGCCATTGTTTACCAGTGAGTGATGGTCCCCTCACATGCTCCTACGAAATATTTCATAATATTCCATTGATTTTAGTGCTTGCAAGTGCTAAATAAGCTACCTTGGCTCCAAAGAAAGCTTCTAGTGCCAGCCCTTTGGTAAAGAATGTGAAAAACACACATAATTTATGAAAAAGTTTGCAGAAAAATACAAAGGTGGTGGTGGTAGAGTGGAAGCAGTTGTGATAGTGGTAGAAGGTTGTAGTGATGGTGGTAGAGGGTTCCTTCTTTAGTGATTCAGCGATTCTACTAACTCCTCTAATGTTGTTGGAGTTATATAGGGCTACAGAAAACACCGCCGCCTCAGCTGCTGCTTCACCACCATTATGGACGGCTTACTCTCAGTGGACCTTATATACCCAACAACAACACAAACACCTCTTGTGACATACGTAATGACTTATTTTATTCATTCTAGAGTATATTCCATGTTTCTATGTTATTAATATTGTTTATGTCATATTAGTTGAATTGTGATAGATAAGTAAGCCGTAGAGTTGATATTAGTGTCATATTCTCCAACAATAAACTTACCATCCCTCCCTCACACAAATAAGTCTTCAATAAGAACATAAGAAAGGAGGAACACTGCAGTAGGCCTGTTGGCCCATACTAGGCAGGTCCTTCACAAATCCAACCCACTAACAGAACAAATGCTACCCAAGCAATAAGCTCAGGTGCAAGTCCGACTCAAATCCAACCTCTCTCACTCATGTATTTATCCAACCTAAATTTGAAACTACTCAATGTTTTAGCTTTGATCACCCTACTAGGCAGACCATTCCACTCATCTACTACCCCTATTACCAATGTTCATTTACACATTTTATTAGTGCTTTACATTTATTTAGCATTCTTTTCTGCATGTAAATCTATATTTATGCTAGAGAAGTGACCCCTGAAGTGACCTAGAGTCCTTATGGAGGGGGATTCCCCTTCCAAACAATAACCTCTCTTCCCTCTCTCCTCCTCCCTGTCTTCCATTCATCAACAACAGCCTTCAATAAAGGTAACTGTCATGTTGAATGTTCATTCTTTTGTGCATGTAAATCTACCTTTTAGGTAAAGAAAAAAATTGTTGTTGATACTTCTGGGTGTCTGGAACAAATTAATTGGATTTACATTATTTCTTATGGGGAAAATTGATTCGGAAATCGTCTATTTCGATAATAGTCTTACTTCCAGGAACGGATTAAGGACGATAATTGAGGGACCACTGTAATCTCTTAGATGATACTGAAACCTATTCTAAACTTAGAAAGAATCCCTTAGAAACCATTAACAGCAATTTCAAAAAAACAACAAAACTTCTACTGAAAGGCAAAGATGAATTAATCAAACAATTTACTTCCACTAATTCATCTTTACCCTACATGTATGGATTAATAAAACACACAAACCAGGTAATCCAGTCAGACCAATTAACTCCATAGGTTCAGTTTCATATAAATGATCTAAATGGCTTGTTGACATTTTGAGCCCTACTGTTGGTAAAATTTCTAACTTAAATGTTAACAACAACATAGATTCATTTGAAAAATTAAGCTCCTCGACTCACTTAACTGATTTTAACATGGTTAGTTTTGATGTTACTTCCTTGTTTACAAAAGTTCCAGTTGATGATTTATTAAGCTTCTTATGTGAAGAACTTGTTAATTACGATTTACCATTGACAGTCCCTACTATCATTAAACTTATTAAATACAAATTTTGCATCAACGCTGCAAAGTTTAATAAGTTTTACTCTCAGAAGTTTGGTATGGCAATGGGAAATTCTCTTTCGCCTGTTCTTAGTAACCTATACATGGAATTTTTTGAAGCAAGACTGCTTAACATAATCCTCCCTAATAGAACTAAATGATTCAGATATGTTGATGATATTTTGAGCCCAATGCCCAAAAAGGTATATATGCACCATTTCCATGTTAATTATTATTATAAAAAAGAAGTGCTAAACCACAAGGGCTGTACAGCGCTGCAGGGCAGGAATGAAGCGAGGGTATCAGGTGGCAAAAGGGAGATGGATGAGTAATAGGTTACGGAGAACAGTGTGGCAGTGGATGGTGAAAGGGTAGAGGGCAGCAAGAGATTGAGGTAGAAAGGGCTGAGGGGTAAATCAGTCATTGTTAAGAAGTCAATGAGAGAGTCAGGGTTAAAGGAGGGTCCATCAGCAAGAAGGGAAGGTAAAGAGAGAGTAGTAGAGCGGAGACGACGTTGGAGGTAAATTCTGCGTGCTCGTTGATAGAGAGGGCAGTCTAACAGAATGTGGCTAATCAATACTGGAATTTGACACTTCTCACAGAGAGGAACAGGGTGCCTCTCCATGAGATACCCATGAGTAAGACGAGTGTGGCCAATGCGAAGGCGGGAGAGAGTAGTCTCCCAACCTCGGCACTGATGACAAGAAGATGGCTAGTAACCTATGCTCGGTTTAATAGACAGAAGTTTGTTACCGAGTAGAGTTGACCAACATTGTTGCCAACAGGTGTGAAGGTGGGTAGCTATTACAGCAAAATACTCCAGAAATAGAACACCTCTATATGAAATTGGTAGGTCATGTACTGCTGACCGCACAGCAGTGTCTACCTGTTCATTGCCCTGTACGTCAACATGGCCAGGGACCCAACAAAAAACAATATCTTTATGCTTGGTAGAGATGCGGCATAGCCAAAGTTGGTTATGGAGAACTAGGGGGTGAGGTGTATCAAATTTCCATATAGCCTGTAAAGCACTAAGGGAGTCTGAGACAACCACAAATGATGACACAAGCATAGATGAGATGTGAATAAGTGCTGCAAGAACAGCATACAATTCAGCAGTAAAAATGCTAGCCGAAGATAGTAAATGCCCTCGCACGACGCTGTCTGGAAACACTGCTGGGAATCCGACGCCGTCAGAAGACTTAGAGCCATCTGTGTACACTGTGATGGCATGAGAATGAGAGCGGAAGTGTTCAAGAAAAAGAGAGCGGAAAGCCACCGTAGGTAGTTGGGCTTTCAAGCAAGGGAGTGTGAAAGGACAGACCCGAACAGCTGGAACTTCCCAGGGGTGTAGGGAAAAGTGAGATGTTACATGAACATATAAAGGTGGTAACTGAAGGGAAGACAAGAGCGAATGTAGGTGAAGAGAGAAGGGACAGAGCAAACAGGGGCAGTGAACAAATAAAGAATGCCTACTGATATCAGTGACTATTCTATAAATGGAAGGATTGCAGAGATCGTGAGAGCGTACATAGTAGCGAAGCCAATGGGCATCACGGCGATCAGACAAGGATGGAACATTCGCTTCTGCATAGAGGCTCTCAACGGGGCAAGAGCGAAAAGCACCAAGGCATAAACGTAATCCTTGGTGATGGATAGGGTTAAGGCTAGAGAAAGTAGCAGGAGAGGCCGCTGAATAGATCTAGTCACAATAATCGAGTTTGGATAAAATGAGGGCTGAATGTAGGCGAAGGAGAGTTCAACGATCAGCTCCCCATGAAAGATGAGGAAGGGTTCTAAGAAGGTTCAGCTGGCTGTGACAAGTTGCCTTCAGAGAGGTAATGTGGGGTTTCCAGGATAACCTACGGTCAAAGAGAAGGCCGAGAAACCTGAGTGTATCACGTTCAGGGATACGGGAGCCATAGAGGTACAAAGGATGATCGGATATGACAGAACGTCTAGTGAAAGTTATTTGGTGAGCTTTGGTACTAGAAAATTTAAACCCATGCGTGGTGGCCCAATTGGAAACACGGTCGATCGCATGCTGGAGAGAAATTGTAATGAGGTGAGAGTCATTGCCTGCACAAGCAATAGCAAAGTCATCTATATAGTGATGACCAAAACTGGATGGAAGAACAGAGGCCAAATCATTTATAGCAAGGAGAAAAAGTGTTGTGCTCAGAACACATCCCTGAGGGACACTTTCAGCTTGAACAAAGTCCAGGGAGAGCACATTATTGACTCGTAATAAAGTTGGTGGAATTACCGACAATATGTAAAGTAAAAGGACATAAGTGCAACTAATGTGACATTTTATTGTGGCAACGTTTTGCTCTCCAGGAGCTTTATCAAGCTTGATAAAGCTCCTGGAGAGCGAAACGTTGCCACAATAAAATGTTACATTAGTTGCACTTGTGTCCTTTTACTTTACACATTATTGACTTGAACACAGAAATGTCTGTCAGTTAAAAAGTTCTTAAGGAAAGATGGTAGATTGCCTCGGAGGCCTAAGGAGTGGTCTTGGGCCAAAATATTATACCTCCAAGTTGTGTCATGCTTTCTCAAGGTCAAAAAATATGGCAATAACTGAGTGGTTATTCGCAAAGGCATTACGAACATATGTATCCAAGCGTAGTAAGGGGTCTATGGTAGAACGGCCCTTACAAAAGCCATATTGACGAGTGGAGAGACTGTTGTGTGTCTCTAAATACCACATTAAACGTCTATTTACCATACCTTCCATCACTTTGCAAACTGCACTGGTAAGAGCATTAGGACGATAGTGGGAGGCTTCATGTCCCGTAGTACCCAGTTTGCGGAAAGGGAGAACAATGGCAGATTTCAACAGCTGTGGAAGAACTCCTTGTGACCAAATAAAATTGAAAAGGCATAAGAGGACTGCAAGGGCTGACTGATGTAAATGTTGTAACATACGAATATGAATGTCGTCGGGCCCAGCTGTCGATGATCGGCAAGCTGAGAGTGTTGCCTCCAGTTCCTGAAGTGTAAAACGCACATTATACTGTTCTTCTTTGAGAGAAGAAAAGTCCAAGGGTGCTAACTCTGGCAGACTCTGAGGAAAGAAACGAGGGGCATAGATGGAGTCCCAGAGAAATATGGACCAGATGATTGCCAATTTCATTGGCAACATCTAGAGGGTTTGCTATATCAACACCGGCAACCCGCAGAACAGGAGCCGGATCAGGAGAATATTTACCACTTAGTTTCCATACTTTTTTCCAGACTGCACTCATAGAGGAAGCAGAGGTGATGGTGGAGACAATCTCGCCAGCAAGAAGAGGTGTAAAGGCTCATCAATGGAGGACGAAGAACCTCACTAAAAACAGTTAGTTGTGAGTAAAAGGTCCCAATTTGCCTGATCAAATTGCCAGCGTGGGTTACGAAGAGGTGGTGAATATGAAGGGGAAGTAAGAATGATTGGAAAATGATCACTGTCATGTAAATCCGGAAGAACAGACCAGGTGAAGTCTAGAGCGGCAGAGGAAGAGCAGACAGAGATCGATGCAAGAGAGAGTATGAGTACGAGGATAAAAATGGGTGTGAGTACCTGTATTTAAAACGAGGAGGTGGGAAGCAAGAAAAGCCTCTAACTGAATGCCACGGGAATTACAGTGAGACCCCCCAGAGGAAATGATGGGCATTAAAATCGCCAAATAACAGACGTGTTGGTGGTAATGGCAAAACAAGAAAGGCAATATCCAGGATAGATAATGCCCGAGAAGGAGAGAGATACAAAGAACAGAGTGTATACCACCTATGCAAGTGGATATGGGCTGCTGTGTAATGCAGCAATGTACGAACAAATAGCTGATGGTACGGAATATCAGTGCGTAGAAGAAGGGCACTTTCATTAAAGGTTCCATCAGAAAAGGATCCAAAGAATACAATAAATTATAGCCTAAGATGGAACAGATAACAGCAGAGTGTAATTTTCATTCCTGTAAGCAAACACCAACAGGGGAAAACTGGGAGAGCAACATCTGAAGCTCACCCCGATTACCCCTGAGGCCACGTATATTCCACTGTAAATAGGCCATGATTGGCAACGACAAAGATACTAGAAATCCGCAGGTAAGGGTACCTACGGACTAGAGGGGTTAGAAAAGTCCACATGCGGTGGCAACAGAAAACGTTCAAGCAGCGAAGGAATGGTGCGCTGTGAAGAAAGGAGTTGCACAGATAGAGAAGAGGAAAGAGAAGGAATAGACGGTGGATCAGTGTCCATTGATGGTTTGGTCTCTGCAATATATTCAGAGATTGCTTCAAGTGTTTCGGAGTTCAGAGACGTCATATGGGAGACAATATTGGAGATGGAAAGAGGAGGAGTTTGAGTAAAGATTGGAACTGTAATGGACTGTACCAAGGTAGGGGGGCGAAAGGGTGGAGGGAACTGGAGAAGTGTGAGAGGGGACAGAAGAGGCAGAAACTTGGGAGGGGACAGGGGAGGAAGGCACAGTACGAGGAGGAGGGTGAACCTCCACACTTTTAACAGAGCTAGTGAGAGGGACAGGCCCAGGTACAGAGACCAGGAAGGTAAAATGAGGTGAATGAAGGGAAGGAGGGGTTAAAGGAGATTTTTTGGACTTCTGAGAAGTAGAGGGACGATTGGGAGAAGGTGTCGTACGAGGTCTTGTCGATACCGGGGTTTGTGAGGGAGAACTCGAAGAAGTGAGAACAGACTAAGATGTTCAAGTAGGGATGTCTGAACCCAGGACAGCAAAAGAATTAGATACAGGAGTGACTATGGGAGAGGCAACCACAGAGGAGGCTGCAGAAGATGGGACCCCAGAAGTGGGGGGACGTTTTGAAACATGAGAATAAGAAACATTGGGTAGTCTCCCTTGGAGGCAGAGATGAGACACTGCCATAGCATAAGGGAGACCTGCCTCTTTGAGGCAACAAATTTCCCGTTCATTTAAGTAGACCTGGCAACGGCGAGAGTATGAAGGGTAAGCCTCATGACAATTAAGGCAAGAGAGAGGTCGACTGCAAGATGTATTAGAATGGTCATCGGCACCACAGACTGGGCATTTGGCTATAGATCTGCAATATTTCGCTGGGTGGCCAAATCACCAGCAATTTCTACTGTTGCGGTGTAGGGATCAACTTTCAAACTTGTAACCGATGTCCTGCTACAACAGAGGATGAGATTTCACGGCTGTCAAAAGTTAAACGAGCCACATTGCAAGGGTATCATCACCGCCCGCGGGCAGGAAGAACATAAGTGTCTACCTTAAGAATTGGGAGATCTTGGAGTTCCAGCTGTTCGAGAATGTCATTGCCACATGTCTGGAAATTCTGTTGGGCTATGGTATGGGGCAAAATGACAGTACCACTACAAGAATTGAGGGAATGATGTTTTTCGATAGTGATAGGAATAGTATCGATATGTGAAAGAAGAGAAAGATCATGAGCTTGGGTAGCATTCTGGACTGTGATGATGCATGTACCACACTTAAGAGCATGAAAGGAAATATCTCTACCAACATGGTGGAGGAGCGCCTTGCCAGTACTATGGCCGGAAAGACAGGCAATGGAGGAAGTCGGTCATAAAGAATTTAGTCCACTGTGCATTCTGAAACTGAGCGTGTAAAGGGAGAGTACAATGTGTCGGTCTTTTCTGAGTAGAACGAGAAGGTGGCAAAGAGGTATCATCTGGCAATTGTTGTTGGCGTTCAGGAGTGGGCCCGGAGTTGGTCCGACGTGGGACGGGCTGGCGATTTTAAAATTGCCACACCGTAGAGGGAGAGGCCGGAAGCATAGTCAAAGGAGAGTGGAGGTCAGACAAATCGAAGGAGTCAGTCGCAACCCCGGCACCTGAAGCGGGTGACGAAACAGCACCAGCAAGAGGTACAGGGGCTGTAGGAGTGTCCGAAGAGTGGTCAAAAGATGAGGTAAGGTCAGAACAGGGTGTGGTAACAAGAAGGGGCCCGGGGGTAGCGGGGTCATGGATTGGGAACTTCATGGTTAGGTTACTTCTTTCTTTTTGTTTTTAAGAAAAAAAGAAAGAAAAGAAAAATAAAAAATAATAAAAAAAGGGGGGACCAAGGAGGGATAGTTCCTAGGAAGAATGAAAGGGCCAGAAATCTCCCTCTGCACCCAAGAGACACCTCAGCACTGCAAGTAGCGCAGATGCAGCATGGAACCCGTGCCATACCCTACCCTTCATGCCAGTAAACCAGCAATCCGGGATAGCAACCTCACATTTGCCGAGCTACCTCATTGGACAAAAGAGAGGGCGGCCAGATATCCACCACAAATCATACCTCCTTCGGCCACCACCCCCGGAATCTGAAAGGCAGCTTCCAGAGATATACCCATCGCCCGAAAGACATCCAAAGCCGCCCTCCGGGATATGGAGAGGGATCAGGACATCCCCAGGTGATCCAGATTCCACGGCAAACTATGCCACCTCCAAGAACCTCAACGGAATGGGATGGACCCTGGTACCCTTCCCCTTATCTAGGAACCACCATGCCTGTGGAAAGAATCCTACAGGCCAAAAAGAGGAAGGGAATAAGGGAGGGATGGGGAGGAGGAGGAAAGGGAAAAGGGAAGGTAGGGAGGATGGGATAGGGAAGGGGAGATTGGGGGGTAATTAGGTTCAGTCGGAGGAAGGAGACCATCAGGTGTAATTCCTCAGACCAAGAGCCTCTTCACCACGCCAAGGAGCCCCCCCCTTAAGAGAGTACAGATTTGGAACAAGGCCCTCAAGCACTTTACAGGTATATATTAGCATGTACAGTGGAACCTTGACTTGTGAGTTTATCTCCTCCAGGAGCTAGCTCGTAACTCAATTTACTCGTATATCAAATTAATTTTCCTTATTTAAATTAATTGAAAAACCATTAATCTGTTCCTGTACTCCTCTTCAAGGGGGGCTCCTTGGCGTGGTGAAGAGGCTCTTGGTCTGAGGAATTAGCCCTGTCGGTCTTCTTCCTCAGACCGAACCTAATTACCCCCCATTCTCCCGTCCCCTATCCCATCCTCCCCTTTTTCCATTCCTCCTCCTCACCCCTCCCTTTTGCCCTTCCTCTTTTTGGCCTTCGGGATTTCTCCCACAGGCGCGCTAGTTCCTAGGTAGGGGAAAGGACACCGGGGTCCATCCCATTCCATTGAGGTTCTTGGCGGTGGCGTAGTTTGCCGTGGAATCTGGATTGCCTGGGGATGTCCCGATCCCTCTCCGGTATCCCGGAGTAGCTTTGGGTGTCTTTTGGGCGACGGGTGTATCTCTGGAAGCCACCTTTCGGATTCCGGGGGTGGTGGCCGAAGGAGGTATGCTTTGTGGCGGATATCCGGCCGCCCTCTCTTTTGTCCACCGAGGTAGCTCGGCAGATGTGAGGTTGCTATCCCGGATTGCTGGTTTACTGGCATGAAGGGTAGGGTATGGCACGGGTTCCATGCTGCATCTGCGCTACTAGCGGTGTTGAGGTCCTCTTGGGCGCGGAGGGAGATTTCCGGCCCTTTCATTCCTCCTGGGAACTATTCCTCCCCGCTCCCCCCTTTTTTTTATTCTTTTTTTTATTTTTATTTTCTTTTCTTCTTTCTTTTTTTTTCTTAAAAACAAAAAGCAAAGGAGTAACCTAACCATGGCAGCCCTAGTCCATGAAACCACTACCCCCGGGCCCCTTCTTGATACCGCACCCCATTCTGACCATGCCTTGTGTTTAGACCACTCTTCGGACACTCCTGATGCCCCTGTACCTCTTGCTGGTGCTGTTTCCTCACCCGCTTCAGGTACCGGGGCTTCGGCTGACTCCTTCGATTTGTCTGAACTCCGCTCTCCTTTGACTATGCTTCCAGCTTCTCCCTCTACGGTACGGCAATTTTCGAATCGCCCGCCCATTTCATGCCGGACCAACTCTGGTCCTACTCCTATACGCCAACGTCAATCTCCTGATGATGCTCCTTCGTTACCTTCCCATTCTACTCGGAAAAGACCGACACGTCAAGCACTCCCTCTCCACGCTCAGTTTCGGACCACACAATGGACTAAATTCTTTACTTTAAGACCAACTTCTTCTTCTGCCTACCTTTCTGACCATAGTATTGGCAAAGCGCTCCTGCGTCATGTTGGCAGAGATATTTCATTTCACGCTCTCAAGAGCGGTACACGCATCGTCACTGTCCAGAATGCTACCCAAGCTCATGATCTTTCTCTCCTTTCGAATATCGATACTACTCCTATCACTATTGAAAAACATCTTTCTCTCAATTCTTGTAGTGGTACTGTCATTCTGCCCCATACCATAGTCCAACAGAATTTCCAGTCATGTGGCAATGACATTTTTGAACAGCTGGAACTCCAGGATCTCCCAATCCTCAAAGTAGACACTTATGTCCTTCCTGCCCGTGGGCGGAGACGTTACCCTTGCAATGTGGCTCGTTTAACTTTTGACAGCCGAGAACTCCCGTCCTCTGTATATGTCGCGGGACATTGGTTACAAGTTCGAAAGGTGATACCTACACCGCAACAATGTAGAAATTGCTGGCGTTTTGGTCACCCAGCGAAATATTGCAGATCTATGGCCGAATGCCCAGTCTGTGGTGCCGACGACCATTCTAATACATCTTGCAGTCAACCTCCATCTTGCCTTAATTGTAATGAAGCTCACCCTTCGTACTCCCGCCGTTGCCAGGTCTACTTAAATGAACGTGAAATCCGTTGCCTCAAAGAAGCAGAAGGTCTCCCTTATGCTATGGCAGTTACTCATCTCTGCCTCCAAGGGAGACTACCCCGTGTTTCTTATTCTCGTGTTTCCAAACATCCCCCCACTTCTGGGGTCCCATCTTCTGCAGCCTCCTCTGTTGTTACCCCTCCCATAGCCACTACAGCATCTAATCCTTTTGCTGTCCTTGGCTCTGACGTCCCGACTACAACTCAGTCTGTTCTCACATCTTCGCGTCCTTCCTCACAAGCCCCAGTATCGACAAGACCTCGTACGACACCTAATACCAATCGCACCTCTACTCAGAAGTCCAAAAAATCCACATTGCTCAAATCTTCTTTGCCCCTTCCTTCCCTTCTTCCACCTCCACACTTCACCTTTCCAGTCTCTGTACCTAGTTCTTCCCCTCTCTCTGGCTCTATTACAAGTGTGGAGATTCACCCTCCTCCTCGTACTATGCCTTCCACCCCCGTCCCCTCCCAAGTTTCTCCCTCTTCTGCCACCTCCCAGGTTTCTGCCTCTTCTGTCCTCCCCCACACTTCATCTCCAGTCCCTTACACTTTTCCCTTCCCCTCTACTTTGGTACAGTCCATTACTGTCCCAATCTTTACTCACCCTCCTCCTCCTATCTCCAATATGGTCTCCCATACATCTTTGAATTCTGAAACACTTGAAGCCATTTCAGAATATATTGCAGAGACTAAACCTTCAATGGACACTGATTCACTTCCTGTTCCTTCTCTTCCCTCTCCTCCATCTTCACAACGCTCCGTTTCTTCGCTACTTGAACATCTTCCAATGCCACCACACATTGACTTTTCTAACCCCTCTAGTCCGTAGGTGCCTTTACCTACAGATTCCTGATATTTTCTTCATCGCCAATCATGGCCTATTTACAGTGGAATATCCGCGGCCTCAGGGGTAATCGGGGTGAGCTTCAGATGTTGCTTTCCAGGTTTTCCCCTGTTGGTGCTTGCTTACAAGAACCAAAATTACACTCGGCTGTTTTCCAACCTATCTCAGGCTATAATTTATTGTATTCTTCGGATCCTTTCTCAGATGGGACCTTTAATGAAAGTGCCCTTCTTCTACGCAATGATAATCCGTACTGTCAACTATTTGTCCATACCTCGCTGCATTACACTGCAGCCCGTATCCACTTGAATAAGTGGTTTACAATATCTTCTTCATATCTCTCTCCTTCTCGAGCATTTTCTATCCCAGACTTTGCCTTTCTTGTTTCATCCTTACCACCACCACTTCTGTTACTTGGTGATTTTAATGCCCACCATTTCCTCTGGGGGGGGTCTCATTGTGACTCACGTGGCATTCAGTTGGAGGCTTTTCTCGCCTCTCACCCCCTCCATGTTTTAAATACGGGTACTCCCACCCATTTTGATCCTCGTACTCATACTCTCTCTTGCATCGATCTATCCGTCTGCTCTTCCTCCACTGCACTAGACTTCACCTGGTCTGTTTTACCAGACTTACATGACAGCGATCATATTCCGATCATTCTTACTTCTCCTTCCTATTCACCACCTTTCCGTAGCCCTCGCTGGCAATTTGATCGGGCAAATTGGGATCTTTACTCACACCTCACTGCTTTTAGTGAGGTTCCTTCTTCATCCTCCATTGATGAGCTCCTACACATCTTCTCGACATCAGTTTATACCGCAGCTTCTCATTCTATACCCCAAACCTCAGGCAGGCATTCTCAGAAGTGCGTGCCTTGGTGGTCTCCTGCTTGTGCTTGTGCAGTACGTTTGAAACGTGCTGCATGGGGCAGGTACCGGTACAATAGAACCGCTGAGAGACTTGTTGATTTTAAGCAGAAGCGTACGATCGCTCGCCGTGTCATCCGTGAAGCTAAACGCACTTGTTGGCGAGACTATGTTTCCACCATCACCTCTGCTTCTTCTATGAGTGCAGTCTGGAAAAGAGTGAGGAAATTGAGTGGTAAATACTCTCCTGACCCGGCTCCTGTTCTACGGGTCACTGGTGTTGATGTAGCAAACCCTCTCGATGTTGCCATTGAACTTGGCACGCATCTGGTCCGTATTTCCCAAGGGCTCCATCTATGCCCCTCGTTTCTCTCCTCAAAGTCTGCCAGAGAGTTAGTACCCTTGGACTTTTCTTCTCTCAGAGAAGAACAGTATAATGTGCCTTTTGCACTTCAAGAACTGGAGGCAACGCTCTCAGCTTGCCAATCATCGGCAGCTGGGACTGACGACATTCATATTCGTATGTTACAACATTTACATCGGTCAGCCCTTGTAGTCCTCTTACACCTCTTCAATCTTATTTGGGCACAAGGAGTTCTTCCCCAGCTGTGGAAATCTGCCATTGTTCTCCCTTTCCGCAAACCGGGTACTACAGGACATGATGCCTCCCACTATCGCCCCATCGCTCTTACTAGTGCAGTTTGCAAAGTGATGGAACGCCTCGTAAATCGACGTTTAATGTGGTATTTAGAGACTCACAACAGTCTCTCCGCTAGTCAATATGGCTTTCGTAAGGGTCGTTCTACCATAGACCCCTTACTACGCTTGGATACGTATGTTCGTAATGCCTTTGCGAATAATCACTCAGTTATTGCCATATTTTTTGACCTTGAGAAGGCATATGACACAACTTGGAGGTATAATATTTTGGCCCAGGCCCATTCCTTAGGCCTCCGAGGCAATCTACCATCCTTCCTTAAGAACTTTTTAACTGACAGACATTTCCGTGTTCGAGTCAATAATGTTCTTTCCCCGGACTTCGTCCAAGCTGAAGGTGTCCCTCAGGGATGTGTTCTAAGCACAACACTTTTTCTCCTTGCTATAAATGATTTGGCCTCTGTTCTTCCACCCAATATTTGGTCATCACTCTATGTTGATGATTTCGCTATTGCTTGTGCAGGCGCTGACTGTCACCTTATTGCAGTTTCTCCCCAGCATGTGGTCGACCGTGTTTCCACTTGGGCCACCACGCATGGGTTTAAATTTTCAAGTACCAAAACTCACCAAATTACTTTCACTAGACGCTCTGTTATCTCCAATCATCCTTTGTATCTCTATGGCTCCCGTATCCCCGAACGTGATACAGTCAGGTTTCTAGGCCTTCTCTTTGACCGTCGGTTATCCTGGAAACCTCACATTACCTCTCTGAAGGCAACTTGTCACAGCCGGCTAAACCTTCTTAAAACCCTTGCTCATCTTTCCTGGGGAGCTGATCGTTGAACTCTGCTTCGCCTACATTCAGCCCTCGTTTTATCGAAACTCGATTATGGTTACCAGATTTATTCCGCGGCCTCTCCTGCTACTCTCTCTAGCCTTAACTCTATCCATCACCAAGGCTTACGTTTGTGCCTTGGTGCTTTTCGCTCTTCCCCTGTTGAGAGCCTCTATACAGAAGCAAATGTTCCATCCTTGTCTGATTGCCGTGATGCCCATTGCCTTCGCTACTATGTACGCTCTCACGATCTACACAATCCTTCCATTTATAGAATGGTCACCGATATTAGTAGACATTCTTTATTCGTTCGCCGCCCCTGTTTGCTCCGTCCCTTTTCTCTTCGCCTACATTCACTCTTGTCTTCCCTTCAGTTACCACCTTTATATGTTCATGTAGCATCACACTTTTCCCTACCCCCCTGGGAAGTTCCAGCTGTTCGGGTCTGTTCTTTCTCAATCCCTTGCTCGAAAGCTCAACTGCCTATGGTGGCTTCCTGCTCTCTTTTTCTTGATCACTTCCACTCCCATTCTCATGCCACCGCTGTGTACACAGATGGCTCTAAGTCTTCAGACAACGTCAGATTCGCAGCAGTGTTTCCGGACAGCGTCGTGCGGGGGCATTTACTATCTTCAGCTAGCATTTTTACTGCTGAACTGTATGCCATTCTTGCAGCACTTATTCGTATCGCATCTATGCCTGTGTCATCATTTGTAGTAGTCTCAGACTCCCTTAGTACTCTACAGGCTATACGAAAATTTGATACATCTCATCCCCTAGTTCTCTGTATCCAACTTTGGCTATGCCGTATCTCTACCAAACATAAAGATATTGTTTTTTGTTGGGTCCCTGGTCATGTCGACGTACAGGGCAATGAACAGGCAGACACTGCTGTGCGGTCAGCAGTACATGACCTACCAATTTCCTATTGAGGTGTTCCATTTCTGGACTATTTTGCTGCAATAGCTACCCACCTTCGCACCCGTTGGCAACAACGTTGGTCAACTCTGCTCGGTAACAAACTTCGTTCTATTAAACCGAGCATAGGTTACTGGCCGTCTTCTTGTCATCAGTGCCGAGGTTGGGAGACCACTCTCTCCCGCCTTCGCATTGGCCACACTCGTCTTACTCATGGGTATCTCATGGAGAGGCACCCTGTTCCTCTCTGTGAGCAGTGTCAAGTTCCAGTATCGATTAGCCACATTCTGTTAGACTGCCCTCTCTATCAACGAGCACGCAGAATTTACCTCCAACGTCGTCTTCGTTCTACTACTCTCTCTTTACCTTCCCTTCTTGCTGATGGACCCTCCTTTAATCCTGACTCTCTCATTGACTTCTTGACAACGACTGATTTACTCCACAAACTCTGATGATACTTTTCGCACTCCCCTCAGCCCTTTCTAGTTCAGTCTCTTGCTGCCCTTTACCCTTTCACCATCCACTGCCCCGCTGTTATCCGTAACCTATTACTCATCCATCTCCCTTTTGCCACCTGATGCCCTCGCTTCCTTCCTGCCCTGCAGCGCTGTATAGTCCTTGTGGCTTAGCGCTTCTTTTTGATAATAATAATAATAATAATGTTCCTGTACTCTAGAGAAACGAGAAAAAATACTCGAATATGATGCTATCACCTGTACGGTTTATTTATCTATCACAATTCATTTAATGACATAATAAACAATATAATTAGCACAGAAATATGATATATATTCTAGAATAAAATAGTCCATAATATGGTGGCAGAGGCAGTGGCAGAAGTGTCCACCATTTCTGTCCCAATCTGACTATAGTATCTTCCCATGTTCTTACTGTAATAGAAAACAGAGTATTTTTGAGGCTAACTGCAGTAGATCATTAATTTTCTAAGGAAAACACTGAAACAGTGTATTTATAAATAAGAAATATAGTATAAAAACTGTTTATATGAAGTGTGGGTGGGGGATGCTGAGGGTGGGGGTTTTGAGGGTGGGGGGTTTTGAGGGTGGGGGATGTTGAGGGTGGGGGATGTTGAGGGTGGGGGATGTTGAGGGTGGGGGATGTTGAGGGTGGGGGATGTTGAGGGTGGGGGATGTTGAGGGTGGGGGATGTTGAGGGTGGGGGATGTTGAGCATGTGGCTTATGATTAAGTCCATGGAAATCATTGTCCTTTTCTTCTCAACACTGTCTTTTGCACTTATTTTCTTAGGACCCATGGTTAGAAAATTTTTTTTGGCCAAATGACTGTAAAAATGCAAACAAGCACGATTATTATTACAATCAAGGGGGAAGCGCTAAACCCGGAGGATTATACAGCGCCTGGGGGGGGATGTGGAAGGCATTCAGGCTTAATTTGGGGAACTGGAGCACAGATCCAATTCCCTAAATCAAGAGCCCCTCACCAACATCAAGGAACCTTCCTTGAGGGGCAAACAAGCACGAGAGAACTGCTCCCACAGCAATGTAAATTTTTTTTTTTTTTTTTTTTTTTTTTACTGCTTACCAGCTGTGCCATCATCTGTTCCAACTAGCAGAAGCAATCTGAATTATTATTATGTACGTATTATGTATTATTCTTATTTTTAATTTAGAGAACTGAAGCTCTATCATTATCATAGTAATTATTATTAATTTAGGGAACTGAAGCTCTGTTATAATAATGCAGCAGACCCTCTGTTATGGGGCTATAGGATCCAACATGTATTTATAAGTAACAGTTACTCTGGAATACCTAATTATATTGAATTGATGGGGACTTTGCTCTAAATGTCAGAAGGACTGATCAACCTTATGACTGAGAGGCAGCTGGGTCAAGCCTATTTTTCTCAATATAATAGGTTATACTATACACACATAAACACACAATTTAAATAAGTAGTTTATAAAGTTGTATTTCTTTTTGTAAAAGTAAAATTAAGAGGTGGTAGAATTGTGGTAACTGGAGAATTGTGCTTGGCAACAGTCTTTTGTTTTGGTGGGAGGAGCTTAGCCAGTCTCTCTCTCTCTCTCCCTCTCACTGACTCGTTCTCCGTGGCTGACCTTCAACCTGGCAGGATCTCTGGGTCCTTCTTCTATCTTTTGGGGCATTATGTGTGCTCCAGGGGTGAGTTTTTATAATTTAAGTTGTGGCCACCATACCCAGGGTGACTAAAGTGTGTCAAAACACTGGTTAGCCAGAGTTATGTCAAGAGAGAAGGACAAAAGTTAATAAGGTACACCATGTGGGAGAACAGCTATGGAGTGTGTAGATCTTTGTTTTGAAAATGTGAGGCTGTAATTGTATATTCTGTACATATCTATTGAGAATACAGTTATATTTTTATAGTAGTAGTTTACATAACCTGTGAAGAGGGCTGGTGAAAGGGTATCAGAGACACTCAGGATGATCAGCCATAATGTAAGTATTACCCCTAGACAGATAAGGCCATTAAGTAAAAAGCTACCCCTACACTAGAACATGTAGTGAGAACCTTACTATCCAAGAAATAAGGGAAACCAACGTAACATGGGAGCTTGACCGGGAGAGTTATTTGACTGCTAAAATAACTCAAAACATTCTTTGAACTATATGTGCTGGTATGGGGTAATAACAGTTGCATGTTTCTGGTAGAAGATTTACCAAGGTGGGGTCAGTGGAAGTGTTGTTTTCATATATTAGTTTACAGGTTGTTTTTCTCCTAAGGTGGGAGAAAGGTTGAGTAATACATTTTGTTGTGGTTATGGTAAGTGCTATGTGCATAGTTTACATTCAATTTGTGTTATTTTATGTGCCTGTGGGAATTTTGTCCACTGATACTGTAAGAGGGAAGCAAGTGTTTAAAGATAAAAACTATGTCAGAAGATGAGTCTTCAGATTTTTTAGGCTTCAGGGAAGAAGGTAATAATTCATCAGTAAACATGCCTGTTAATAGTGAAGATGAGGAATCACCTACTCCAGGTGATATGGAAATGGAGAGAATGAGACTTAAATTAGCTGTACTAGAGGCTCAGATGAACTTAATGAAAGCTAAGGAGGAAGAACGTCTAAGGTTAGGAGGTTCAGAACAAGAGCCTGAGCAGTACTTTAACATAACTAAAGCTGCAAATTTTGTCCCTAATTTTACAGAGAGTGACCCAGATAGATATTTTTCTTTCTTTGAGAAGACTGCTTTGGAGCAAGGATGGCCCAAACAGAAGTGGGCTACCCTAGTTTGCACACAACTTGTGGGTAAAGGATTCCAGAGAGTAGAGACTCTGGAGGGGCAAAATTTTTCTCATTATGATAAGATTAAAGAGGAAGTATTGCTTGCATACCAAATGATACCTGAGAAATATAGACAAAAGTTCAGAAATAAAAAATTTCGGGATGTGCAGACCTTAACTGAGTTTGGGAATGAGAAACTGTTCCTTTTTAAGAAATGGGTTTGTTCTAAAGGAGTTAATAAAGACTATAACAAATTAGTAGATCTGATGGTTCATGAGGAATTGTACAATACAATCCCTGTTGACCTCAGAGAATATTTGGAGGACAAAAACCCAGATAATCTTTCAGAAGCACTGGATCTAGGTGACCGATTCTTGGCTCGCAGGGAATTGGTAAGTAAAAACAGTCATGCTCCTTCTGAAAATTTCCCCACTCGTCACATGAGGTCACAGACCCTGAGCTGCTTGGGGATTAGCGTGGACGGTTACAAAGCATGGCTTGCTTCTACAGTGTTTTAAAAGCTGAGGTTGGAGAGTTGAAGGAGGAGGTCTTGCTTCTCTAGGAGGAGATTAGGAGGCTGAAGGTCCACCTCAATGGGCCTGGGAGAGAGTGTGAGGTGGTTGGAGATGTGGGGAATGAGGCTTCTAGCAGTGAGGTGCAGTCTGTCTCTCACTGTGAGGAGGCTGTAGGTGGGGTGGTAGCAACGGCTACCAGCAGTGAGGTGCAGCCCAGCACCTGCTACAAGTGGCGAGTTGTTCACAGTAATGGGAGGCGCATCAGAGTAAGGAAAGTTAAGAGTGCAGATCTGAAGGTAGGAAATCGCTTCTCTGTTCTCCAGGATGAATGTACTTCAGTGGCCAGTGAAGGTAAGGGTACTACTGCCCCTGCTAATGAAGGTAAGCGCATTCTTGTGGTTGGTGACTCTCAGGTAAGATATGTTGATCGTGCTTTTTGTAATAGGAATAAGAAGATGAGAGATAGAGTGTGCTTCCCTGGAGCTGGTGTTGGGGACATTGTCAACAGACTGGATAATATCATGTCAGGTAATGGGAACAAGCCCATTATCTGTCTCAGTGCTGGTGGAAATGATATTGGGAAGGGTAGGAGAGAAGAGCTGCTAGATAAGTACAGGTCAGCTATAGATTTCATTAAGTCTAAGGGAGGGATCCCAATCATATGTAGCATCTTGCCTAGAAGGGGAGTAGGAAATGAATGGTTGTCTAGGGCAATTGGTGTAAATTGCTGGCTAGACAGATACTGCAAGGAACTTGCAATCCCATTCATTGACAACTGGAACAACTTTTATGGCAAACATGATATGTATGCAAGGGATGGGGTTCATCTCTCTGGGGCAGGGGTGGTAGCACTTGCAGACTCGATTGAGAAGGCCATTGGTGAAATGCCTATGATTTTAAACTGATGGAAGATAGAGGTATGGGTGTGTGTGGGAAACAAGCAGGTTGCAACACTAGGGTTGGAAACAGTAAATGTATAAAAGGCATTCAGCATGAAGTTATAAATAAAGACAATAGAACAGGTCAGCAAACAAAGGGGGACAGCAGAGGGCAGCAAGGGACTAGCTCCCTTAAGGTTTACTATACTAATAGCAGGAGTGTTAGAAATAAGATAGATGAGCTAAGATTAATTGCAAGTGCAGGAAACATAGATATTATTGCTATAACAGAGACCTGGCTCAATCTGAAAGATAGAGAGATGCCCTCTGAATGTCACATACAAGGCTATAAATTATTCCACACTGACAGGGTCAACAGGAAAGGTGGTGGAGTAGCGATGTATGTCAGAGACAATTTAAATTGTGTTAGACAAGATATTAAATTAGAAGCGTCAGCCACTGAATCTGTTTGGTTACAGCTTCTCGAGGGCCGAGAAAAACTAATTTTGGGTGTGATTTACAGGGCCCCAAATCTTGATAGGGAGTGCAGTAAACTTCTATGGGACGAAATTCGTAAGGCATCTACATACGAAAATGTTGTGCTAATGGGAGATTTCAACTATAGACAGATTGACTGGAGCAATTTGACAGGAAATTTAGAGTCGGGTGACTTTCTTGATACGATCCAGGATTGTTTTTTAAAACAGTTTGTGACAGAGCCAACTAGGGGAAATAACCTCCTTGACTTGGTTCTTGCCAGTAGGGAAACACTAATTAATAATCTTGAGGTTAATGATGAGCTTGGGGAGAGTGATCACAAATCACTCAGTTTTAACATATCATGGAATTCCCCTAATAATGGCAATCAAGTCTCCGTCCCTGACTTTCGCTTGGCTG
Source organism: Cherax quadricarinatus (assembly GCF_038502225.1). NCBI lineage: Eukaryota > Metazoa > Arthropoda > Malacostraca > Decapoda > Parastacidae > Cherax > Cherax quadricarinatus. Next base: position 31,325,050 of record NC_091304.1, read on the forward strand.
ATTTCATAGGACTGAAAAATTACTTAGGTGGGCTGAACTGGAATGACCTGACTAGGGGTCAGGTAGGTGGTGATGGTTGCCGATATGATGCTTTCCAGGGCATAGTTCTAGCTGCTCAGTCAAATTATGTTCCAAATAGGGAAATCAGATCAAACAAAAATGATCCTAAATGGATGAACAATAGATTAAAATATCTGATTGGTCAAAAGAGAGGCATATATAGGCAAATCAAAAGAGGAGAGGGGCAATTAAGAAATCGATATATTCAGTTAAAGAGAGAAATAAAAAAGGGAATTAGAAAAGCAAATAGAGATTATGAGGTTAAAGTTGCAAGAGAATCGAAGACTAACCCAAAAGGATTCTTTCAGGTATACAGAAGTAAGATCAGGGACAAGATAGGCCCACTCAAAAGTTCCTCGGGTCAGCTCACTGACAGTGATAAGGAAATGTGTAGAATTTTTAACACATACTTCCTCTCAGTTTTTACACAGGAGGATACCAGCGATATTCCAGTAATGATAAATTATGTAGAACAGGACGATAATAAACTGTGCACTATTAGGGTCACAAGTGACATGGTCCTTAGGCAAATAGATAAATTAAAACCTAACAAATCCCCAGGCCCTGATGAACTGTATGCAAGGGTTCTAAAGGAATGTAAAGAGGAGCTTAGCACACCTTTGGCTAATCTTTTCAACATATCACTACAAACTGGCATGGTGCCAGATAAGTGGAAAATGGCAAATGTGATACCTATTTTCAAAACAGGTGACAGGTCCTTAGCTTCGAACTATAGACCAATAAGCCTAACCTCCATAGTGGGAAAATTTATGGAATCAATAATTGCCGAGGCAGTTCGTAGCCACCTTGAAAAGCATAAATTAATCAACGAATCTCAGCATGGTTTTACAAAGGGGCGTTCCTGCCTTACGAATTTATTAACTTTTTTCACTAAGGTATTTGAGGAGGTAGATCATGGTAATGAATATGATATTGTGTATATGGACTTCAGTAAGGCTTTTGACAGGGTCCCACATCAGAGACTATTGAGGAAAATTAAAGCACATGGAATAGGAGGAGAAATTTTTTCCTGGATAGAGGCATGGTTGACAAATAGGCAGCAGAGAGTTTGCATAAATGGGGAGAAATCAGAGTGGGGAAGCGTCACGAGCGGTGTTCCACAGGGGTCAGTGTTGGGCCCCCTGCTGTTCACAATCTACATAAACGACATAGATGAGGGCATAAAGAGCGACATCGGCAAGTTTGCCGATGACACCAAAATAGGCCGTCGAATTCATTCTGACGAGGACATTCGAGCACTCCAGGAAGATTTGAATAGACTGATGCAGTGGTCGGAGAAGTGGCAGATGCAGTTTAATATAGACAAATGCAAAGTTCTAAATGTTGGACAGGACAATAACCATGCCACATATAAACTAAATAATGTAGATCTTAATATTACGGATTGCGAAAAAGATTTAGGAGTTCTGGTTAGCAGTAATCTGAAACCAAGACAACAGTGCATAAGTGTTCGCAATAAAGCTAATAGAATCCTTGGCTTCATATCAAGAAGCATAAATAATAGGAGTCCTCAGGTTGTTCTTCAACTCTATACATCCTTGGTTAGGCCTCATTTAGATTATGCTGCACAGTTTTGGTCACCGTATTACAGAATGGATATAAATTCTCTGGAAAATGTACAAAGGAGGATGACAAAGATGATCCCATGTATCAGAAACCTTCCCTATGAGGATAGACTAAGGGCCCTGAAACTGCACTCTCTAGAAAGACGTAGAATTAGGGGGGATATGATTGAGGTTTATAAGTGGAAGACAGGAATAAATAAAGGGGATGTAAATAGTGTGCTGAAAATATCTAGCCTAGACAGGACTCGCAGCAATGGTTTTAAGTTGGAAAAATTCAGATTCAGGAGGGATATAGGAAAGTACTGGTTTGGTAATAGAGTTGTGGATGAGTGGAACAAACTCCCAAGTACCGTTATAGAGGCCAGAACGTTGTGTAGCTTTAAAAATAGGTTGGATAAATACATGAGTAGATGTGGGTGGGTGTGAGTTGGACCTGATAGCTTGTGCTAACAGGTCGGTTGCCGTGTTCCTCCCTTAAGTCAATGTGACCTGACCTGACTAGGTTGGGTGCATTGGCTTAAGCCGGTAGGGACTTGGACCTGCCTCGCATGGGCCAGTAGGCCTTCTGCAGTGTTCCTTCGTTCCTATGTTCTTATGTTCTTAAACCTTATTCCAAGTCCTATGGTCATAAAGGTAAGTGGGACAAGAATTTTCAGGGACAAATGAAGGCTGAGGCACCCTCTAAAATAGAAAGAAAAGGTAAGTCAGCTGGAGCTCAAAGTTTACCTAGACAATCAGATAATTTTTCAGGTCCTCGAGTAAACAGTACCAGTCCTACACCAAATAGTAAAAATACCTTTAAGATTATTATTATTATTATAATAAAAAAAGAAGCGCTAAGCCACAAGGACTATACAGCGCTGCAGGGCAGGAAGGAAGCGAGGGCATCAGGTGGCAAAAGGGAGATGGATGAGTAATAGGTTACGGATAACAGCAGGGCAGTGGATGGTGAAAGGGTAAAGGGCAGCAAGAGACTGAACTATAAAGGACTGAGGGGAGTGCGAAAAGTATCATCAAAGTTTGTGGAGTAAATCAGTCGTTGTCAAGAAGTCAATGAGAGAGTCAGGATTAAAGGAGGGTCCATCAGCAAGAAGGGAAGGTAAAGAGAGAGTAGTAGAACGAAGACGACGTTGGAGGTAAATTCTGCGTGCTCGTTGATAGAGAGGGCAGTCTAACAGAATGTGGCTAATCGATACTGGAACTTGACACTGCTCACAGAGAGGAACAGGGTGCCTCTCCATGAGATACCCATGAGTAAGACGAGTGTGGCCAATGCGAAGGCGGGAGAGAGTGGTCTCCCAACCTCGGCACTGATGACAAGAAGACGGCCAGTAACCTATGCTCGGTTTAATAGAATGAAGTTTGTTACCGAGCAGAGTTGACCAACGTTGTTGCCAACGGGTGCGAAGGTGGGTAGCTATTGTAGCAAAATAGTCCAGAAATGGAACACCTTGATAGGAAATTGGTAGGTCATGTACTGCTGACCGCGCAGCAGTGTCTGCCTGTTCATTGCCCTGTACGTCGACATGACCAGGGACCCAACAAAAAACAATATCTATGTTTGGTAGAGATACGGCGTAGCCAAAGTTGGATACGGAGAACTAGGGGATGAGATGTATCAAATTTTTGTATAGCCTGTAGAGCACTAAGGGAGTCTGAGACTACTACAAATGATGACACAGGCATAGATGCGATACGAGTAAGTGCTGCAAGAATGGCATACAGTTCAGCAGTAAAAATGCTAGCTGAAGATAGTAAATGCCCCCGCACGACGCTGTCCGGAAACACTGCTGCGAATCCGACGCCGTCTGAAGACTTAGAGCCATCTGTGTACACAGCGGTGGCATGAGAATGGTAGTGGAAGTGATCAAGAAAAAGAGAGCGGGAAGCCACCGTAGGCAGTTGAGCTTTCGAGCAAGGGAGTGAGAAAGAACAGACCCGAACAGCTGGAACTTCCCAGGGGGGTAGGGAAAAGTGAGATGCTACATGAACATATAAAGGTGGTAACTGAAGGGAAGACAAGAGTGAATGTAGGCGAAGAGAAAAGGGACGGAGCAAACAGGGGCGGCGAACGAATAAAGAATGTCTACTAATATCGGTGACCATTCTATAAATGGAAGGATTGTGTTGATCGTGAGAGCGTACATAGTAGCGAAGGCAATGGGCATCACGGCGATCAGACAAGGATGGAACATTTGCTTCTGTATAGAGGCTCTCAACAGGGGAAGAGCGAAAAGCACCAAGGCACAAACGTAAGCCTTGGTGATGGATAGAGTTAAGGCTAGAGAGAGTAGCAGGAGAGGCTGCGGAATAAATCTGGTCACCATAATCGAGTTTCGATAAAACGAGGGCTGAATGTAGGCGAAGCAGAGTTCGACGATCAGCTCCCCAGGAAAGATGAGCAAGGGTTTTAAGAAGGTTTAGCCGGCTGTGACAAGTTGCCTTCAGAGAGGTAATGTGAGGTTTCCAGGATAACCGACGGTCAAAGAGAAGGCCTAGAAACCTGACTGTATCACGTTCGGGGATACGGGAGCCATAGAGATACAAAGGATGATCGGAGATAACAGAGCGTCTAGTGAAAGTAATTTGGTGAGTTTTGGTACTTGAAAATTTAAACCCATGTGTGGTGGCCCAAGTGGAAACACGGTCGACCGCATGCTGGAGAGAAACTGCAATAAGGTGACAGTCAGCGCCTGCACAAGCAATAGCGAAGTCATCAACATAGAGTGATGACCAAATATTGGGTGGAAGAACAGAGGCCAAATCATTTATAGCAAGGAGAAAAAGTGTTGTGCTTAGAACACATCCCTGAGGGACACCTTCAGCTTGGACGAAGTCCGGGGAAAGAACATTATTGACTCGAACACGGAAATGTCTGTCAGTTAAAAAGTTCTTAAGGAAGGATGGTAGATTGCCTCGGAGACCTAAGGAATGGGCCTGGGCCAAAATATTATACCTCCAAGTTGTGTCATATGCCTTCTCAAGGTCAAAAAATATGGCAATAACCGAGTGATTATTCGCAAAGGCATTACGAACATACGTATCCAAGCGTAGTAAGGGGTCTATGGTAGAACGACCCTTACGAAAGCCATATTGACTAGCGGAGAGACTGTTGTGAGTCTCTAAATACCACATTAAACGTCGATTTACGAGGCGTTCCATCACTTTGCAAACTGCACTAGTAAGAGCGATGGGGCGATAGTGGGAGGCATCATGTCCTGTAGTACCCGGTTTGCGGAAAGGGAGAACAATGGCAGATTTCCACAGCTGGGGAAGAACTCCTTGTGCCCAAATAAGATTGAAGAGGTGTAAGAGGACTACAAGGGCTGACCGATGTAAATGTTGTAACATACGAATATGAATGTCGTCAGGCCCAGCTGCCGATGATCGGCAAGCTGAGAGCGTTGCCTCCAGTTCTTGAAGTGTAAAAGGCACATTATACTGTTCTTCTCTGAGAGAAGAAAAGTCCAAGGGTACTAACTCTCTGGCAGACTTTGAGGAAAGAAACGAGGGGCATAGATGGAGCCCTCGGGAAATACGGACCAGATGTGTGCCAAGTTCAATGGCAACGTCGAGAGGGTTTGCTACATCAACACCAGTGACCCGTAGAACAGGAGCCGGGTCAGGAGAGTATTTACCACTCAATTTCCTCACTTTTTGCCAGACTGCACTCATAGAAGAAGCAGAGGTGATGGTGGAAACATAGTCTCGCCAACAAGTGCGTTTAGCTTCACGGATGACATGGCGAGCGATCGCACGCTTCTGCTTAAAATCAACAAGTCTCTCAGCGGTTCTATTGTACCGGTACCTGCCCCATGCAGCGCGTTTCAAACGTACTGCACGAGCACAAGCAGACCACCAAGGCACGCACTTCTGAGAATGCCTGCCTGAGGTTTGGGGTATAGAATGCGAAGCTGCGGTATAAACTGATGTCGAGAAGATGTGTAGGAGCTCATCAATGGAGGATGAAGAAGGAACCTCACTAAAAGCAGTGAGGTGTGAGTAAAGATCCCAATTTGCCCGATCAAATTGCCAGCGAGGGCTACGGAAAGGTGGTGAATAGGAAGGAGAAGTAAGAATGATCGGAATATGATCGCTGTCATGTAAGTCTGGTAAAACAGACCAGGTGAAGTCTAGTGCAGTGGAGGAAGAGCAGACTGATAGATCGATGCAAGAGAGAGTATGAGTACGAGGATCAAAATGGGTGGGAGTACCCGTATTTAAAACATGGAGGGGGTGAGAGGCGAGAAAAGCCTCCAACTGAATGCCACGTGAGTCACAATGAGACCCCCCCCCCAGAGGAAATGGTGGGCATTAAAATCACCAAGTAACAGAAGTGGTGGTGGTAAGGATGAAACAAGAAAGGCAAAGTCTGGGATAGAAAATGCTCGAGGAGAGAGATATAAAGAACATATTGTAAACCACTTATTCAAGTGGATACGGGCTGCAGTGTAATGCAGCGAGGTATGGACAAATAGTCGACAGTACGGAATATCATTGTGTAGAAGAAGGGCACTTTCATTAAAGGTCCCATCTGAGAAAGGATCCAAAGAATACAATAAATTATAGCCTGAGATAGGTTGGAAAACAGGCGAGTGTAATTTTGGTTCTTGTAAGCAAGCACCAACAGGGGAAAACCTGGAAAGCAACATCTGAAGCTCACCCCGATTACCCCTGAGGCCGCGGATATTCCACTGTAAATAGGCCATGATTGGCGATGAAGAAAATATCAGGAATCTGTAGGTAAAGGCACATACGGACTAGAGGGGTTAGAAAAGTCAACGTGTGGTGGCATTGGAAGATGTTCAAGTAGCGAAGGAACGGAACGTTGCGAAGAATGGGGTTGTGAAGATGGAGGAGAGGGAAGAGAAGGAACAGAAAGTGAATCAGTGTCCATTGAAGGTTTAGTCTCTGCAATATATTCTGAAATGGCTTCAAGTGTTTCAGAATTCAAAGATGTATGGGAGACCATATTGGAGATAGGAGGAGGAGGGTGAGTAAAGATTGGGACAGTAATGGACTGTACCAAAGTAGAGGGGGAGGGAAAAGTGTAAGGGACTGGAGATGAAGTGTGGGGGGGGACAGAAGAGGCAGAAACCTGGGAGGTGGCAGAAGAGGGAGAAACTTGGGAGGGGACGGGGGTGGAAGGCATAGTACGAGGAGGAGGGTGAATCTCCACACTTGTAATAGAGCCAGAGAGAGGGGAAGAACTAGGTACAGAGACTGGAAAGGTGAAGTGTGGAGGTGGAAGAAGGGATGGAAGGGGCAAAGATTTGAGCAATGTGGATTTTTTGGACTTCTGAGTAGAGGTGCGATTGGTATTAGGTGTCGTACGAGGTCTTGTCGATACTGGGGCTTGTGAGGAAGGATGCGAAGATGTGAGAACAGACTGAGTTGTAGTCGGGACGTCAGAGCCAAGGACAGCAAAAGGATTAGATGCCGTAGTGGCTATGGGAGGGGTAACAACAGAGGAGGCTGCAGAAGATGGGACCCCAGAAGTGGGGGGATGTTTGGAAACACGAGAATAAGAAACACGGGGTAGTCTCTCTTGGAGGCGGAGATGAGTAACTGCCATAGCATAAGGGAGACCTTCTGCTTCTTTGAGGCAACGGATTTCACGTTCATTTAAGTAGACCTGGCAACGGCGGGAGTACGAAGGGTGAGCTTCATTACAATTAAGGCAAGATGGAGGTTGACTGCAAGATGTATTAGAATGGTCGTCGGCACCACAGACTGGGCATTCGGCCATAGATCTGCAATATTTCGCTGGGTGACCAAAACGCCAGCAATTTCTACATTGTTGCGGTGTAGGTATCACCTTTCGAACTTGTAACTGATGTCCCGCGACATATACAGAGGACGGGAGTTCTCAGCTGTCAAAAGTTAAACGAGCCACATTGCAAGGGTAACGTCTCCGCCCCCGGGCAGGAAGGACGTAAGTGTCTACTTTGAGGATTGGGAGATCCTGGAGTTCCAGCTGTTCAAAAATGTCATTGCCACATGACTGGAAATTCTGTTGGACTATGGTATGGGGCAGAATGACAGTACCACTACAAGAATTGAGAGAAAGATGTTTTTCAATAGTGATAGTAGTATCGATATTCAAAAGGAGAGAAAGATCACGAGCTTGGGTAGCATTCTGGACAGTGACGATGCGTGTACTGCTCTTGAGAGCGTGAAATGAAATATCTCTGCCAACATGACGCAGGAGCGCTTTGCCAATACTATGGTCAGAAAGGTAGGCAGAAGAAGAAGTTGGTCTTAAAGAAAAGAATTTAGTCCATTGTGTGGTCCGAAACTGAGCGTGGAGAGGGAGTGCTTGACGTGTCGGTCTTTTCCGAGTAGAATGGGAAGGTAACGAAGGAGCATCATCAGGAGATTGACGTTGGCATTTAGGAGTAGGACCGGAGTTGGTCCGGCATGAAATGGGCGGGCGATTCGAAAATTGCCGTAACGTAGAGGGAGAAGCCGGAAGCATAGTCAAAGGAGAGCGGAGTTCAGACAAATCGAAGGAGTCAGCCGAAGCCCCGGTACCTGAAGCGGGTGAGGAAACAGCACCAGCAAGAGGTACAGGGGCATCAGGAGTGTCCGAAGAGTGGTCTAAACACAAGGCATGGTCAGAATGGGGTGTGGTATCAAGAAGGGGCCCGGGGGTAGTGGTTTCATGGACTAGGGCTGCCATGGTTAGGTTACTCCTTTGCTTTTTGTTTTTAAGAAAAAAGAAAGAAGAAAAGAAAATAAAAATAAAAAAAAGAATAAAAAAAGGGGGGAGCAGGGAGGAATAGTTCCCAGGAGGAATGAAAGGGCCGGAAATCTCCCTCCGCGCCCAAGAGGACCTCAACACCGCTAGTAGCGCAGATGCAGCATGGAACCCGTGCCATACCCTACCCTTCATGCCAGTAAACCAGCAATCCGGGATAGCAACCTCACATCTGCCGAGCTACCTCGGTGGACAAAAGAGAGGGCGGCCGGATATCCGCCTATCCGCCACAAAGCATACCTCCTTCGGCCACCACCCCCGGAATCCGAAAGGTGGCTTCCAGAGATACACCCATCGCCCAAAAGACACCCAAAGCTACTCCGGGATACCGGAGAGGGATCGGGACATCCCCGGGCAATCCAGATTCCACGGCAAACTACGCCACCGCCAAGAACCTCAACAGAATGGGTTGGACCCCGGTGTCCTTTCCCCTACCTAGGAACTAGCGCGCCTGTGGGAGAAATCCCGAAGGCCAAAAAGAGGAAGGGCAAAAGGGAGGGGTGAGGAGGAGGAGGAATGGAAAAAGGGGAGGATGGGATAGGGGAGGGGAGAATGGGGGGTAATTAGGTTCGCTCTGAGGAAGAAGACCGACAGGGCTAATTCCTCAGACCAAGAGCCTCTTCACCACGCCAAGGAGCCCCCCTTGAAGAGGAATACCTTTAAGAGCTATGCCTGTTACTACTGTAACAAAACTGGACACACACAAAAGTTTTGCTGGTCAAGGCAGCGAGATCAGGAAAGGGAGGAACCACCCCAGAGGACTCTAACTGCAGACACACATCCAGTTGCCTGTATTTGGTCTTCAAAGCAAGGTGAGGAGGTACCTTTGGGTCTAGACCCCAGGATGCAGGTATTTTCTAGTAAGTCCACAGTTGCTTTGCATAAGGATGTGGGTAGGGTTGAGAATATAGTGTCCTTGAGAGATGGATGTAGCACCTACTCCTTGCTACGTGCTGGAGTGTTGCCAATGTCTAAGGATACCTATACTGGAGTAGATGTATTATTGAAGGGTATTACGGGTTCAACCATAAGGACACCAGTACACAAATTATGGGTAGAATCTGCATACCAAGTTGGCTATCTCCCTGTAGGTATTTCAGATGAAATTCCCTTCGAAGGGGTCGACCTCTTATTAGGGAATAATGTTATGGGCCTGTTAGACAGTGAAGAACCACTAGTATGGGGGCAACCAGGCCCCAAAGTTTGGGAGAAGAAGGCTAGGGAGACCCTGCCAGACCTTTTTCCTGTTGGTGCCATCACACGAAGTATGTCTCGTGACCAGGATACCAAGGGTAATCCTTATATTTCTCATGAGGATGGTGAGGACTTAGGTTTGGAAACTCTATTTTCTGATGTTGAACTGCAGCCAACTAAAGAAAAGGATACCACAACCCGAGTTGAGTCTAATCGGTGCAGATTATTATTATTATAATCAAAAAGAAGCGCTAAGCCACAAGGGCTATACAGCGCTGCAGGGTAGGGAAGGAAGCAAGGGAATTGGATGGCAGGAGGGAGGGGGGATGATCAGCAGGTTACAGAAAACAGCGGGGCAGGGGATAGTACGGGGGTAGAGGGTAGCAAGAGATACAAGTAGAAAGGGCTGAAAGTATCAGAATTTGTGAAGTAAGTCAGTCGTTGTCAAAAAGTCAATAAGAGAGTCCGGATGAAAGGTGGGTCCATCAGCGAGAAGGGAAGGTAAAGAGAGAGCAGCGGGGCGAAGACGACGACAGAGGTAAATTCTGCGTGCTCGTTGATAAAGTGGGCAGTCCAACAGAATGTGGCTGACTGATAATGGAGCTTGGCAATTCTCACAGAGAGGAGCAAGACGCCTCTCCATGAGATATCCATGAGTAAGACGAGTATGGCCAATGCGAAGACGGGAGAGAGTAGTCTCCCAACCTCGACACTGGTGATAAGAAGACGGCCAGTAACCTATACTCGGTTTAATAGACTGAAGTTTGTTGCCGAGCATAGTAGACCAACGTTGTTGCCAACGGGTGTGAAGGTGGGAAGATATTACAGCAAAATAGTCCGTACATGGAATACCTCTGTAAGAAACTGGTAGGTCATGTACTGCTGACCGCGCAGCAGTGTCTGCCTGTTCATTGCCCTGTACGTCAACATGACCAGGGACCCAACAAAAAACAATATCTTTATGCTTAGTAAAGATGCGGCGTAGCCAAAGTTGGATACGGAGGACTAAGGGGTGAGGTGTATCAAATTTTTGTATAGCCTGTAAAGCACTAAGGGAGTCTGAGACAACCACAAATGATGACACAGGCATAGATGCAATACGGATAAGTGCTGTAAGGATGGCATATAATTCAGCAGTAAAAATACTAGCTGAAGATAGTAAATGCCCTTGTACGACGCTGTCCGGAAACACTGCTGCGAATCCTACGCCGTCAGAAGACTTAGAGCCATCTGTGTACACAGCAATGGCATGAGAATGAGAGTGAAAGTGGTCAAGAAAAAGAGAGCGGGAAGCGACCGTAGACAGTTGGGCTTTCGAGCAAGGGAGGGAGAAAGAACAGACTCGAACAGCTGGGACCTCCCAGGGGGGTAGGGAAAAGTGAGATGCTACATGTACATAGAAAGGTGGTAGTTGAAGAGAAGACAAGAGCGAATGAAGGCGAAGAGAGAAGGGACGGAGTAAGCAGGGGCGGCGAACAAATAAAGAATGTCTACTAATATCAGTGACCATTCTATAAATGGAAGGATTGCGGAGATCATGAGAGCGTACATAGTAGCGCAGGCAATGGGCATCACGGCGATCGGATAAGGATGGAACGTTCGCTTCTGCATAGAGGCTTTCGACAGGGGAAGAGCGAAAAGCACCAAGGCATAAACGTAATCCTTGGTGATGAATGGGGTTAAGGCTAGAGAGAGTAGCAGGAGATGCCGCTGAATAGATCTGGTCACCATAATCAAGTTTCGATAAAATAAGGGTGGAATGTAGGTGAAGGAGGGTTCGACGATCAGCTCCCCACGAAAGATGAGCAAGGGTTTTAAGAAGGTTCAGCCGGCTGTGACAAGTTGCCTTCAGAGAGGTAATGTGAGGTTTCCAGGATAACCTACGATCAAAGAGGAGGCCCAGAAACTTGACTGTATCACGTTCAGGGATACATGAGCCATAGAGGTACAAAGGATGATCAGAGATGACAGAGTGTCTAGTGAAAGTGATTTGGTGGGTTTTAGTGCTGGAAAATTTAAACCCATGTGTGGTGGCCCAATTGGAAACACGGTCGACTGCATGCTGGAGAGAAACTGTAAGGAGGTGACAGTCAGCGCCTGCACAGGCAATAGCAAAGTCATCAACATAGAGTGATGACCAAATATTTGATGGAAGACTAGAGGCCAAATCATTAATAGCAAGGAGAAAAAGTGTTGTGCTCAGAACACATCCCTGGGGGACACCTTCAGCTTGGACAAAGTCCGGGGAGAGCACATTATTAACCCGAACACGGAAATGCCTGTCAGTTAAAAAGTTCTTAAGGAAGGATGGTAGATTGCCTCGAAGGCCTAAGGAGTGGGCTTGGGCTAAAATATTATACCTCCAAGTTGTGTCATATGCCTTCTCAAGGTCAAAAAATATGGCAATAACTGAGTGGTTATTCGCAAAGGCATTACGAACATACGTATCCAAGCGCAGTAAGGGGTCTATGGTAGAACGTCCCTTACGAAAGCCATATTGACGAGTGGAGAGACTGTTGTGTGTCTCTAAATACCACACTAAACGTCTATTTACTAGACGTTCCATTACTTTGCAAACTGCACTGGTAAGAGCAATGGGACGATAGTGGGAGGTTTCATGTCCCGTAGTGCCTGGTTTGCGGAAAGGGAGAACAATGGCGGATTTCCACAGCTGTGGAAGAACTCCTTGTGACCAAATAAGATTGTAAAGGTGTAATAGGACTGCAAGGGCTGACTAATGTAAATGTTGTAGCATACGAATATGAATGTCGTCGGGCCCAGCTGCCGATGATCGACAAGCTGAGAGTGTTGCCTCCAGTTCTTGAAGTGTAAAAGGCACATTATACTGTTCTTCTCTGAGAGAAGAAAAGTCCAAGGGTGCTAACTCTCTGGCAGACTTTGAGGAAAGAAATGAGGGGCATAGATGGAGTCCCTGAGAAATACGGACCAGATGATTGCCAATTTCATTGGCAACATCTAGTGGGTTTGCTATATCAACACCGGCAACCCGCAGAACAGGAGCCGGGTCAGGAGAATATTTACCACTCAGTTTTCGTACTTTTTTCCAGACTGCACTCATAGAGGAAGCAGAGGTGATGGTGGAGACATAATCTCGCCAGCAAGTGCGTTTAGCGTCACGGATGACACGGCGAGCGATCGCACGCTTCTGTTTAAAATCAAGGAGTCGCTCTGTGGTTCTATTGTACCGGTACCTGCCCCATGCAGCGCGTTTCAAACGTACTGCACGAGCACAAGCAGGAGACCACCAAGGCACGCATTTCTGAGAATGCCTGCCCGAAGTTTGGGGTATAGAATGAGAAGCTGCGGTGAAAACGGAGGACGAGAAGAGGTGTAAAAGCTCATCGATGGAGGACGAAGAAGGAACCTCTTTAAAAACAGTCAGGTGTGAGTAAAGGTTCCAATTTGCCCGATTAAATTGCCAGCGTGGGGTGCGAAGAGGTGGCGAATATGAAGGGGAAGTAAGAATGATTGGGAAATGATCACTGTCATGTAAGTCCGGGAGAACAGACCAAGTAAAGTCTAATGCGGCGGAGGAAGAGCAAACTGAGAGATCGATGCAAGAGAGAGTATGAGTCCGAGGATCAAAATGGGTGTGAGTACCTGTATTTAAAACATGGAGGGGGTGGGTGGCAAGAAAAGCCTCTAACTGAATTCCACGGGAATCACAGTGAGACCCTCCCCAGAGGAAATGGTGGGCATTAAAATCACCAAGTAACAGAATCGGTGGCGGTAATGACGAAACAAGGAAGGCAAAATCCGGAATAGATAATGCCCGAGAAGGAGAGAGATATAAAGAACAGAGCGTATACCACCTATGTAAGTGGATACGGGCTGCTGTGTAATGCAGCGAAGTATGAACAAATAGCTGATGGTACGGAATATCAGTGCGGAGAAGAAGGGCACTTTCATTAAAGGTCCCATCAGGAAAAGGATCTGAAGAATACAATAAATTATAGCCTGAGATGTGAGAAATAACAGCAGAGTGTAATTTTGGTTCCTGTAAGCAAACACCAACAGGGGCAAACTGGGAGAGTAACATCTGAAGCTCACCCCGATTACCCCTGAGGCCGCGTATATTCCACTGTAAAAAGGCCATGATTGGCAATGATAAAGATACTTGAAATCCGCAGGTAAGGGTTCCTACGGACTAGAAGGGTTAGAAAAGTCCACATGCGGAGGCAGTGGAAAATGTTCAAGCAGCGAAGGAACGGTGCGCTGTGAAGAAAGGAGTTGCGCAGATGGAGCAGAGGAGAGAGGAAGAGCGGAAGGTGGATCAGTGTCCATTGATGGTTTGGTCTCTGCAATATATTCAGAGATTGCTTCAAGTGTTTCGGAATTCAGAGATGTCGTATGGGAGACAATATTGGGAATGGTAGGGGGAGGATGAGTAAAGATTGGAACTGTATTGGACTGTACCAAGGTAGGGGGGGGCGAAAGGGTGGAGGGAACTGGAGAAGCGTGGCAGGGGACAGAAGAGACAGGAACCTGGGAGGTGGCAGAAGAGGAAGAAACTTGGGAGGGAACAGGGGAGGAAGGTACATTACGAGGAGGAGGGTGAACCTCTGCACTTGTAACTGAGCCAGTGAGAGGGGAAGAACTAGGGACAGAGACAGGGAGGGTAAAATGAGGAGGTGGAAGATGGGTAGGAGGTGTTACCGGACCTTTTTTTGACTTTTGAGAAGTAGAGGGACGATTGGGAAGAGGTGTCGTACGAGGTCTCGTCGATACTGAGGCTTGTAAGAGAGAACTCGAAGAAGCGAGATTAGACTGAGGCGTTGAAGTAGGGACGTCTGAGCCGAGGACAGCAAAAGGATTAGATACAGGAGTGATTATGGGAGAGGTAACCACAGAGGTGGGTGTAGAAGATGGGATACCAGAAGTGGGGGGACGTTTTGAAACACGGGAATAAGAAACACGTGGGAGTCTCCCTTGGAGGCGGAGATGAGAAACTGCCATGGCATAAGGGAGACCTTCTGTCTCTTTGAGGTAACGGATTTCCCGCTCGTTTAAATAGACCTGACAACGGCGAGAGTACGAAGGGTGAGCCTCATGACAGTTAAGGCAAGAGGGAGATCGATTGCAAGACGTATTAGAATGGTCATCGGCACCACAGACTGGGCATTCGGCGATAGATCTGCAATATTTCGCTGGATGGCCAAATCGCCAGCAATTTCTACACTGTTGTGGTGTAGGGATCACCTTTCGAACTTGTAACCGATGTCCTGCTATATAAACGGAGGATGGGAGTTCTCGGCTGTCAAAAGTTAAACGAGCCACATTGCTAGGGTATCGTCTCCGCCCACGGGCAGGAAGAACGTAAGTGTCTACCTTGAGGATTGGGAGATCTTGGAGTTCCAGCTGTTCTAGAATGTCGGTGCCACATGTCTGGAAATTTTGTTGAACTATGGTATGGGGCAGAATAACGGTACCACTACAAGAATTGAGGGAATGATGTTTTTCAAGGGTGACAGGAACAGTATCTATATGGGTAAGACGAGAGAGCTCACGAGCCTGGGTAGCATTCTGTACGGTAATGATGCGCGTACCGCTCTTAAGAGCATGAAAAGAAATATCTTTACCAACATGGCGTAGGAGTGCCTTGCCAATACTATGGTCAGAAAGATAGGCAGTAGAGGAAGTTGGTCGTAAAGTGAAGAATTTAGTCCACTGTTCAGTCTGAAACTGAGCGTGGAAAGGTAGTGAAGGACGTGTCGATCGTTTCTGAGAAGAACGAGAAGGTGAAGGTGGAGAAGTATCATCAGCAGGTAATTGTCGTTGACGTTTAGGCGTGGGACCAGAGTTGGTCCGACGTGGAACGGGTCGGCGATTTGAAAATTGCCGCACCGTAGAGGGAGAGGCCGGAAGCATAGTCAGAGGAGAGCGAAGGTCTGATAAATCGAAGGAGTCAGTCGAGGCCTCAGTACCTGAAGCGGGTGAGGAAACAGCACCGGCAATAGGTACAGAGGCATGAGGAATGTCTGAAGAGTGGTCCAAAGACGAGGCGGGGTCAGAACGGGGTGCGGTATCAAGAAGGGGCCCGGGGGTACCAGGTTCATGGACTAGGGCTGCCATGGTTAGGTTACTTCCTTCTTTTTGTTTTTAAGAAAAAAAAAGAAAGAAGAAAAGAAAATAAAAATAAAAAAAAGAAAAAAAAGGGGGGACCGGGGAGGGATAGTTCCTAGGAGGGATGAAAGGGCCAGAAATCTCCCTCCGCGCCCAAGAGGACTCGACACCGCTAGTAGCGCAGATGCAGCATGGAACCCGTGCCATACCCTACCCTTCATGCCAGTAAACCAGCAATCTGGGATAGCAACCTCACATCTGCCGAGCTACCTCGGTGGACAAAAGAGAGGGCGGCCGGATATCCGCCACAAAGCATACCTCCTTCAGCCACCACCCCCGGAATCCGAAAGGTGGCTTCCAGAGCTACACCCGTCGCCCAAAAGACACCCAAAGCTACTCCGGGATACCGGAGAGGGATCGGGACATCCCTAGGCAATCCAGATTCCACGGCAAACTACGCCACCGCCAAGAAACCTCAACGGAATGGGATGGACCCCGGTGTCCTTTCTCCTAGGAACTAGCGCGCCTGTGGGAGAAATCCCAAAGGACAAAAAGAGGAAGGGCAAAAGGGAGGAGTGGGGAGGAGGAGGAGGAAAGGAAAAAGGGGAGGATGGGGAGGATGGGATAGGGGAGGGGAGATTGGGGGGTAATTAGGTTCGGTCTGAGGAAGAAGACCGATAGGTCTAATTCCTCAGACCAAGAGCCTCTTCACCACGCCAAGGAGCCCCCCTTGAAGAGGAATACCTTTAAGAGCTATGCCTGTTACTACTGTAACAAAACTGGACACACACAAAAGTTTTGCTGGTCAAGGCAGCGAGATCAGGAAAGGGAGGAACCACCCCAGAGGACTCTAACTGCAGACACACATCCAGTTGCCTGTATTTGGTCTTCAAAGCAAGGTGAGGAGGTACCTTTGGGTCTAGACCCCAGGATGCAGGTATTTTCTAGTAAGTCCACAGTTGCTTTGCATAAGGATGTGGGTAGGGTTGAGAATATAGTGTCCTTGAGAGATGGATGTAGCACCTACTCCTTGCTACGTGCTGGAGTGTTGCCAATGTCTAAGGATACCTATACTGGAGTAGATGTATTATTGAAGGGTATTACGGGTTCAACCATAAGGACACCAGTACACAAATTATGGGTAGAATCTGCATACCAAGTTGGCTATCTCCCTGTAGGTATTTCAGATGAAATTCCCTTCGAAGGGGTCGACCTCTTATTAGGGAATAATGTTATGGGCCTGTTAGACAGTGAAGAACCACTAGTATGGGGGCAACCAGGCCCCAAAGTTTGGGAGAAGAAGGCTAGGGAGACCCTGCCAGACCTTTTTCCTGTTGGTGCCATCACACGAAGTATGTCTCGTGACCAGGATACCAAGGGTAATCCTTATATTTCTCATGAGGATGGTGAGGACTTAGGTTTGGAAACTCTATTTTCTGATGTTGAACTGCAGCCAACTAAAGAAAAGGATACCACAACCCGAGTTGAGTCTAATCGGTGCAGAGATCAATGTAGTAGTGTGAGGGAGATTGGGCCTACTATGATGCAGTTAATTGCTGCACAGGGGTGTGATGACACACTTAAGTCGATCAGAGCCTCGGCTGTGACTGAGGAGGAATCCTTACGTTTAAATAAATGCTTCTATTTCAGGAAAGGTATACTCATGAAGAAGGTGCCTTCGTTTGCAGTACCAGTAGAAGGAGAGCTAAGTTTTTGTCACCAGGTCGTGGTGCCTGAGCCTTATAGAAACCATGTTCTTAGCTTAGTGCATGACACACCTCTAGGTGGACACCTAGGTATTGCTAAAACAGTATCCAGGGTTTCCAGGCACTTCTTCTGGCCTCGGCTGTGGGAGACGGTGGGAGATTATATAAAGACCTGTCATGCCTGCCAAATTATAGGGAAACCTAATCAAAGCATTAAACCTGTTCCCCTTCAGCCGATTTCAGCACCAGGTGAACCCTTCAGCAAGCTGGTAGTGGATGTCGTTGGCCCACTCCCAAGGACCAGAATGGGAGATAATTATTTACTAACAATAATTTGCTCCACTACCAGGTACCCAGAAGCAATCCCTCTACGCAAGATAACAGCTCGAGTGGTCTTAAGGGCTTTGATGAAGTTCTTTTCCCATGTTGGCTTTCCTCGGGAGGTACAAACAGATCAAGGGTCTAACTTTACCTCGAAATTATTTAGGAATGTGTTAAAGGGGTTAGATGTACAGCCCAAATTTTCAACTGCCTATCACCCTCAGTCTCAGGGAGTAATAGAGAGATTTCATCAAACTCTTAAGACAATGATGCGAGCTTATTGTATGAATAACACTAGTGATTGGGATGAGGGTATCCCTTTTCTCTTGTTTGCCGTGCGGGAAAGCACCCAAGAATCTCTCAGTTTCAGCCCTTTCGAGCTTGTCTATGGTCATCCAGTGAGGGGACCACTGACTATTCTCAAGGAGCATTGGCTAGGTGGTGAAAATGAGGCTTCCCCGCCGGAAGATGTTCTCTTTTTCAGGAAACGGTTGGACCAGGCAAGACAGATGGCAGCAGACAATCTCAAAGCTAGTCAGAGGGCCATGAAGCAGCGGTACGACCAAAGGGCAGCCCCTCGCTCCTTCAGTGTTGGAGAGGAAGTGTTAGCTTTGGAGCCGGTTCCAGGACATGCCTTGGCTGCACAATTTGATGGACCCTTTGTCATCACAGGCAGGTCTGGCCCCAATTATGTAATTAAGATGCCTGGCCATCGCAAATCAGAAAGGACTGTGCACATTAACAGGTTGAAAAAATACCATTCTAGGGCAGGAGTTGCCGCTATTCAAGTTGAGTGTGACGATACTGAAAAACTTCCTGTAACAACAGAAGTAAGGCTGTGCAATTCAGCCATCTTGCAAAATCCCTTGGCACACATGAAGGGACTCAGTGTACAGGGAGCCTGTGACTTGGTTCAGTTACTCCAAAAATTTCCAGATTTGTTTGGGGATGTACCCAAAGTAAGTAAATTGCCTCCCCATGATGTGGATGTCGGGGAAGCTGTTCCAATAAAGCAGGCTCCTTACCGCATGAACCCAACAAAACAACTTCACATGGAGGAAGAAGTGAAATTCCTCCTTCAAAACCAGTTTGTAGTGCCTAGCGAGAGTCAGTGGGCATCTCCATGCCTGATGGTTCCCAAACCTGATGGATCTATGCGTATGTGCACTGACTATCGCAGAGTAAATGAAGTAACGAAGGCTGACTGTTACCCTTTGCCACATATGGATGACGTGATTGATGCTGTGGGAGGGGCAAAGTTTGTGAGCAAACTGGACTTACTTAAAGGTTATTATCAGATACCCCTCACCCAGCGAGCCAAGGAAATTTCAGCCTTCGTCACTCCAGATGGGTTATTTCAATATGTTCTTCCTTTTGGGTTAAAAAATGCTCCTGCCACCTTCCAGCAACGTATACTGTCATAAGGGGGTTGGATGGTGTGCGGGCCTATCTAGATGATATTGTGGTATTCAGTAACCAGTGGGAAACTCACTTGGTTAGATTACAAAAGTTGTTTGAATGTCTATCCCAAGCCAAACTAACCATCAATTTGAGCAAAAGTGAGTTTGGCCAAGCCAGTGTACAATTCTTAGGATATGTAGTTGGTCAGGGAAAAGTTGCCCCAATTCATGCTAAGGTGGAGGCCATTATAAATTTTCCTAGACCACAGAATCGGAAGGCAGTGATGAGGTTCCTGGGCATGGTGGGTTATTACAGACGTTTCTGCCCTAACCTCTCCCAGGTAACGTCACCACTGACAACTTTGACCAGTCCCAAAGTTCAATTCAACTGGGACAGCAAGTGTGACAGGGCTTTTGAAAATGTGAAAATGTTATTAGGGAATGCTCCTATCTTGAAAAGTCCTGAGTTTGAATGCCCCTTCTCTCTACAAGTGGATGCTAGTGATGTAGGGGTAGGTGCAGTGTTGTTGCAGGGTGATGAGAGAGATAGCCTTCAGCCAGTTTGTTACCATTCAGCCAAATTAAAAAAGCATCAACGTGGTTATGCAACTGTAGAGAAAGAGGCTTTGGCTTTGGTGTTGGCTGTGCAGAAATTTGAAGTTTATATCAGTGCTTCCCCACATCCTGTAATAGTGTATAGTGACCATAACCCTCTGAGGTTTTTGCAAAGAATGAGAAACCACAATCAAAGACTCTTAAGATGGGCTTTGTTCCTACAGTCTTTTAATTTGAAAGTTAAATATATAAAAGGCTCAGAGAATGTGGTTGCTGATGCTCTCTAGATGTTTCATGTAGATGCATGGTGCGTACTTTGCACATAGTGTTTGTCATGTGCTGACCTTGTTGTTTTTGCAGTGGTGAACTCTCGGCGAGCCTGAGTACTCCCTACCAGCCATCTGACTGTGAAGGAGTCGAGTCGGTGCCAAAAGTGTGACGAGAGTCAGGGTGTACGTAAATGTGAGTTGAGGCAGTAGTTGACAACCTTCGGTAACATGAGACGTTCAGGAAGGTATGTGATGTTGTGTCTTGGTGTGCTCTATATACAAAACGGCCCGACGATTTGCCTTTGTGGTCCCTTGGACCCCTCCATGTTCTATGTCAGCCTCCTCTTCGTAAGTTTGGAGGATCTGTGTGGAGTGGGACCTCGGAAGATGGGCTTGAGTGCCTGACCATGTTAAGGATCGTGAGTGTTGACTGGAAGTCTCACTGTTTGGTTCGGCCACCAAGTGAGAGACACCTTGACATGTTTTGTGAAGTTTCCTGCCTGGTGTACACCTGACTGCTCTGGGTTTGGCTCTACTCTCGTCTCCTGATCAGGAAGATGCCACCCTGGAGTAACAGTTGCTTGCTGGATTACCGTAGCGGAGGCACAGGCCTGTTGGTGCGGGCTTTCACAGTGGGCATTGTGTGCAAATCTTGCATTGTAATGGGTATTGTTTTTTAAAAGCAACTAAAATTGTAAATAGTTACACACTTGAGTATATGGGTATGGTTAAAATGCTTTTCTAAAAAATTCTGCAATCTCTTGTAAATAACAGTAAAGTGAAGAGTAGTTATGGTGCTGGGAAAATGTAGCATTTCTAGTAGTCTTGTTTACCGCCTTCAGACTTAAGCAATATACTTTTTACTAGCCGTATCCTGAGGGACACGGCTTGCTTTTGTGAGACTTCGTCTGGAGGTGGGGGTGTTATGGGGCTATAGGACCCAACATGTATTTATAAGTAACAGTTACTCTGGAATACCTAATTATATTGAATTGATGGGGACTTTGCTCTAAATGTCAGGACTGATCAACCTTATGACTGAGAGGCAGCTGGGTCAAGCCTATTTTTCTCAATATAATAGGTTATACTATAGACACAAACACACAATTTAAATAAGTAGTTTATAAAGTTGTATTTCTTTTTGTAAAAGTAAAATTAAGAGGTGGTAGAATTGTGGTAACTGGAGAATTGTGCTTGGCAACAGTCTTTTGTTTTGGTGGGAGGAGCTTAGCCAGTCTCTCTCTCTCTCTCCCTCTCACTGACTCATTCTCTCTGTGGCTGACCTTCAACCTGGCAGGATCTCTGGGTCCTTCTTCTATCTTTTGGGGCATTATGTGTGCTCCAGGGGTGAGTTTTTATAATTTAAGTTGTGGCCACCATACCCAGGGTGACTAAAGTGTGTCAAAAACACTGGTTAGCCAGAGTTATGTCAAGAGAGAAGGACAAAAGTTAATAAGGTACACCATGTGGGAGAACAGCTATGGAGTGTGTAGATCTTTGTTTTGAAAATGTGAGGCTGTAATTGTATATTCTGTACATATCTATTGAGAATACAGTTATATTTTTATAGTAGTAGTTTACATAACCTGTGAAGAGGGCTGGTGAAAGGGTATCAGAGACACTCAGGATGATCAGCCATAATGTAAGTATTACCCCTAGACAGATAAGGCCATTAAGTAAAAAGCTACCCCCACACTAGAACATGTAGTGAGAACCTTACTATCCAAGAAATAAGGGAAACCAATGTAACACCCTCATTTAGCACGATTTGGGTATTGCATGATTGAAGAATTGCGGCACAATTTTATGTAACACGTTGTATAATTAATTTAACATGGCTCAGTTTGTGAGAAGGAAAAAAAATTGTCTTTTGCTCAAGCGGCTGCCGAACGAACAAATGAACAAGTTCCTGTAAGATCCCAATGGGATGAGCGGGAAAGACGGGACAGACGAAGAATAGCTCTGGAGAGGAGTGTTCTTAGTCGTAGAAATAGAGCCAGGGCTTAACCCAGCAGTTAATGCAATCGAGGGGCAGACTTGAAAACAGGAATAGCACGGACTGTTGCATCGAACCTGTGGTAGTTGAAGTCTTGAATCTTGAGTAGCTGGCAGCAGGCTAGGTCACATCAGAGGGTAGAACACATATGGGAGTTATAGGAGTAAATGAGGAGGCAGGTTAGCAATTGAGCCATTTTCTAACTGCAGCTGCCTTGTTGTGGAGCAGCCGGGGATCCCTCCTGTCATCCCCTACCACTCCTCGACACCACCCAACCATCCCAGCATTCGTAATTCATAAATGTAGAGTTCAGTCTTCCTTTGCTACAAGGCAGCTGTGTTTGTGAATTGTGTTACGATATTTTAATTACTATATCTTGTATCTGCGAAGCAATCATGACACCCAGTAGCCATACAAGTGTTGCTGAAAGTGGCAAGAAGAGGTATAAGCTCTTAAGTCTTAGAATTAACAAAGATATTGGACAAGAGATAACCTGTAGCCGTAATGAAGTGTTACTTTGTACACAGAAAAAGAGGTTAACATGAGTTTGTGTGACTGACTTACTGAGGGACTTAACTGACTGACTGAATGATTTGACTGACTTACTGAATGACTTGACTGACTGAAAGACTTGACTGACTTACTGAGTGACGTGACTGACTTACTGAGTGACTTGACTAATATTATTATTGTTAGTAATTTAGGGAATTGAAGCTCTATCGTTATAATAATGATAATGATAATAATAATAATAATAATAATAATAATATTATTATTATTATTATTATTATTATTATTATTAGTTTAGGGAACTGGACCACAGATCCAGGGAATTGGATCTATGCCCTAGTTACTTAAATTAATAATACTAATAGTAATAATTATTTTTATTATAATAACAAATGCCGCCAACTCAGTGGATTGTTTATCTTGCTGTGGGAGCAGTTCTTTCCTGCTTTGCTTACATTTTTGACAGTCATTTGGCCAAATTTCGTTTTTCTAGCCATGGGTCCTAAGAAAGTAAGTGTAAAGGACAATGTTGAGAAGAAAAAGAGAATGATTTCCATAGAATTAAAGCATGAAATCATAGATAAACAAGCGAGGTGTCCAGGTTTTGGGTTGAGGGGGAAGAGGCGGGGGGAGCTGGCTCGTAACTCAATTGTTGGCTCGAAACTCAGAGCAAAAAATCGACCCAGGGACGGCTCGTATCTCAAAAAAACCCATACATTAGGTCACTCGTAAGTCAAGGTTCCACTGTATCTCTCCTCCACTCAATAATATTCGAAATGAGGCAGCACAAGCAATTTGAAAAGTGTTACACATACATTATTTACTTTATTTTGAAAGTTCCCATTATCCTCCCCATCATCCTCCAGGGCTGTCATGACCTTCATCTCATTGTGTTCTTCGAAGGAAAGGTCAGCTGACGTAATTATTACCAGGCCTTTCATGTGTTCTTTTCTATCTATTTGACGATCCTCTTGTGTTTTGAGTTTTGTATACAACGTCCCTTTTGATCTCTTCATTCTCCCCATACCTAAGCAGCTGGAACTTGTCACCATTGAATGTCATGTTTGTCTTTACTGTGCACTGGAAAACACTGCTTGTATCTTCCTACAATTTTTCAATATCTTCTACTGAAGTGACTTTCATGCTTATTTTAGTGTCATCTGCAAATGGTGATACAAAACTGACATTGTTTATCTATGTCTGCTATGACACAGCAGAAAAGACCTACAATACACAACACAAATGCTGTACATTTCCTCACTGTTGTGGTTGATTATTACGTGGATCAACAGATGTGTAATGTCAGGAACAGTTGGAATGTCTCCCTCTCTTTTTCACTTTCATTATCTAACTCACTTTAACTCTTCCTGTATCAAATGTAACACAATACTTTCTATATTTGATCATATCCTCACTGTTATGACGAAGATTAAATTGTACTGATATACTGTATGGAGTGTGAAGTTAGTTGCAAGGATAACAGTGTTAGTGAGCGTATAGTGGGAGGGTGTTGGGAATGAGTGGAGCTACGTACTATCACTGCACTTCACTCACTGACAGTTCAGCACAAATCAGCACCACAGGTAACTATTAATAATGTAATTATTAAATCCGTAGTTCCTAGTTCATTGCTAGCAAACACGTGAGAGTTGTCCATAAACATATATAAAGAAGATACAGAAAATATAAAGGTATGTGGAAAAAACTAACTGATAAAATATTTTAAATTCATCCACAATAAATATGCAAATACAGTGGAACCCTGGATTTCATCTTTAATCCATTCCAGAAGGTCGGTCTAAATCCAAAACTGACGAAAACTGAAGCAATATTTCCCATAAGCAACAATGTAAATACAATTAATCCATTCCAGACATCCAAAAATATTAACAAAAAGTACATTTTTTAAAGAATAACTATACTTTTACATACAGAAAACAATGAGAAAGAAATGTAAATGGCTAATGAAATGGATAAATGAACTTTTAATATCACACTTACCTTAACTGAAGACTCTTATTGGGGTATGGACGGCGAGGAGGGCAGAGGGAGGCAGAGCAAAGGTTATTGTTTGGAAGGGGAATCCCCCTCCATAAGGGCTTCACGTATCAAAGCCTTTTACTGGCACTTGATCCCTGTTGCACTAAAAATTCTGCCCAGAGAGCACTGTTTCTGGCATCTCTAAGATTTGCCTAAAATGGGACAAGGTACTGTCAATGAACATGTTGCAGATACGGCTCATATCTGGTCAGGGTAATATTTTTCCACAGAAGTTTGCACCACATTCTACTTTGCACAAATGTCCTTGGTCACTGAAGAAGGCACCTTTGCCCCTCTCTCTTTCTCCTTCTCTGAAGCAATTTCATTAGCTGTGGTCTGTTGCTGTTCCAGATGAAGGTCTTGCAGCTCTTCAGTGGTGAGCTCTTCCCTGTGGTCCTCCGCCAACTCTTCCACATCCTGGCAACTCACATTCAACCCCATGGATTTCCCCACAGACACTATAGATTCCACAACAGGCATAGGGTTGACAGGGTCAGCCTCAAACCCTTCAAAATCTTTGTTTACCTGGAGTTTACCTGGAGAGAGTTCCGGGGGTCAACGCCCCCGCGGCCCGGTCTGTGACCAGGCCTCCTGGTGGATCAGAGCCTGATCAACCAGGCTGTTGCTGCTGGCTGCACACAAACCAACGTACGAGCCACAGCCCGGCTGGTCAGGAACCGACTTTAGGTGCTTGTCCAGTGCCAGCTTGAAGACTGCCAGGGGTCTGTTGGTAATACCCCTTATGTATGCTGGGAGGCAGTTGAACAGTCTCGGGCCCCTGACACTTATTGTATGGTCTCTTAACGTGCTAGTGACACCCCTGCTTTTCATTGGGGGGATGGTGCATCGTCTGCCAAGTCTTTTGCTTTCGTAGTGAGTGATTTTCGTGTGCAAGTTCGGTACTAGTCCCTCTAGGATTTTCCAGGTGTATATAATCATGTATCTCTCCCGCCTGCATTCCAGGGAATACAGGTTTAGGAACCTCAAGCGCTCCCAGTAATTGAGGTGTTTTATCTCCGTTATGCGTGCCGTGAAGGTTCTCTGTACATTTTCTAGGTCGGCAATTTCACCTGCTTTGAAAGGTTCTGTTAGTGTGCAGCAATATTCCAGCCTAGATAGAACAAGTGACCTGAAGAGTGTCATCATGGGCTTGGCCTCCCTAGTTTTGAAGGTTCTCATTATCCATCCTGTCATTTTTCTAGCAGATGCGATTGATACAATGTTATGGTCCTTGAAGGTGAGATCCTACGACATGATCACTCCCAGGTCTTTGACATTGGTGTTTCGCTCTATTTTGTGGCCAGAATTTGTTTTGTACTCTGATGAAGATTTAATTTCCTCATGTTTACCATAACTGAGTAATTGAAATTTCTCATCGTTGAACTTCATATTGTTTTCTGCAGCCCACTGAAAGATTTGGTTGATGTCCGCCTGGAGCCTTGCAGTGTCTGCAATGGAAGACACTGTCATGCAGATTCGGGTGTCATCTGCAAAGGAAGACACGGTGCTGTGGCTGACATCCTTGTCTATGTCAGATATGAGGATGAGGAACAAGATGGGAGCAAGTACTGCGCCTTGTGGAACAGAGCTTTTCACCGTAGCTGCCTCGGACTTTACTCTGTTGACGACTACTCTCTGTGTTCTGTTAGTGAGGAAATTATAGATCCATCGACCGACTTTTCCTGTTATTCCTTTAGTACGCATTTTGTGCGCTATTACGCCATGGTCACACTTGTCGAAGGCTTTTGCAAAGTCTGTATATATTACATCTGCATTCTTTTTGTCTTCTAGTGCATTTAGGACCTTGTCGTAGTGATCCAATAGTTGAGACAGACAGGAGCGACCTGTTCTAAACCCATGTTGCCCTGGGTTGTGTAACTGATGGGTTTCTAGATGGGTGGTGATCTTGCTTCTTAGGACCCTTTCAAAGATTTTTATGATATGGGATGTTAGTGCTATTGGTCTGTAGTTCTTTGCTGTTGCTTTACTGTCCCCTTTGTGGAGTGGGGCTATGTCTGTTGTTTTTAGTAACTGTGGGACGACCCCCATGTTAAGCAGTTCTGTGCAAACGAGTGATTCTGCAATGTACAGGCCAACCCCCCCCCCCTTTTACCTGTTCACTCTGTTACATCTGTATAGGTTGTAACCTGGGATCCATATTTCGTTGTCCAAGTGATCCTTTATGTGGGTCTCAGTGAAAGCCGCGAACATTGCCTTTGCCTCTGCAAGCAGTCCACGGACACATTCTGGCCACAATTTTCTCCAAGCAGAATTCCAAGTCCTGGAAGTCACTCCCTGCCAAGCCTTACCTATAAGGCTTATGCAATGGAAGATATTGAAGTGATTCCTCCAGAACTCTCTTAGGGTCAATTCAGTGTCTGGTCACTTCAAAGCACCTTTGAAACATTGCTTTCGTGTAGAGGTTTTGAAGTTAGAAATGACCTGCTGGTCCATGGGCTGGATGAGAGGAGTGGTGTTAGGAGGCAAGAACTTCAATGTTATAAAACAACTTGCCTTCCAAGTCTGGAGGATGAGCAGGAGCATTGTCCAGTACCAGGAGGCACTTAAATGGCAATTTATTTTCCCAGAAGGCATTTTTTCACACTCGGGCCAAACACTTCATGGACCCAGTCAATGAAAATTTGCCTCGTGACCCATGCCTCATTATTAGCTTTCCTCATCACACAATTTTACTCTTGATGACAGCATTTTTCTTGAACACTCAGGGATTTTCAGAGTGATACACCGGTTTCACTATGAAATCCCCACTAGCATTACCACAGAACAAAAGAGTTAGCCTATCCTTCATAGGCTTGTGTCCTAGCAGTGCCTTTTCCTCCTGTGTGATGTAGGTTCTCTTTGGCACTTTCTTCCAAAAGAGGCCTGTTTCGTCACAAATGAAGACTAGTTGGGGGACGAATCCTTCAGCCTCTACGTAATCTTTGAATTCATCAATGAATTCTTCAGCAGCACATTTGTCTGAAATTGCAGCCTCACCATGCCTTCAACACTGTGTATGCCACTAACCTTCTTAAGTCTGTCAAACCAACCTCTGCTGGCCTTAGATTCACTAACAGCAGCACTCGTTCCAGGTATTTTCTTTACGAGATCCACATGCAACTGCCTTGCCTTTTCGTAAATGATCGACTCTGCAACACTATCTCCCACTGTTTTTCTTTGATCCACACCAACAACAACGTCTCCACATCTAAGATTCTTTGTTATCTGTATTTCCTTAGCATATTTACCCCTTTTGCAACATCAGCTTCCTTGATTTCTACTTTCTTTGCCAGGATGGAACTGATTGTTGATCTGGACTTGCCAAATATCTTCACAAGCTCTGCCGCATGTATGCAACTGTCGTATTTTTCTACAATCTTGAATTCTATCATGTTTCTCACCTTCTTTACCTAAGGGCTGGCACTAGGAACTTTCTTTGGGCCCATGGTGGCTTATTTCACAGTTGGACTCAATAAACAAGCACAAAAAACAATGGATTATTTGACGAGTTTGGTATGGTATGTAAAAGAAGGACGTTAAAAGTGAATATAGGAAAGAGTAAGGTGATGAGGATAACAAAAAAAATTAGGTAACGGAAGTTTGGATATCAGATTGGAGGGAGAGACTTTGGAGGAGGAGAATGTGTTCAGATATATCGGAGTGGACATGTCAGCAGATGGGTCTATGAAGAACGAGGTGAACCGTAGAATTGACGTGGGGAAGGTGACTGGTGCACTGAGGAATCTGTGGAGACGAAGAACTTTATCCAGGAAAGCAAAGAGGAGAATGTATGAGAGCATAGTTACACCAAGTCTCTTGTATGGGTGTGAGGCATGGGTTGTGAATGTTGCAACAAGGAGAATGCTGGAGGCTGTAGAGATATCATGTCTGAGGGCAATGTGTGGTGTGAATATAATGCAGAGAATCCGAAGTTTGGAGATTAGGAGGAGGTGTGGGATTACCAAAACTATTATCCAGAGGGTTGAGGAGGGGTTATTGAGATGGTTTGGACATGTAGAGAGGATGGAACAAAACAAAATGACTCCTAGAGTATACAAATCTGTAGTGGAGAGAAAGCAGGGTAGGGGTCTGCTTAGGAAAGGTTGGAGGGAAGGGGTAAAGGTGGTTTTCTGTGCGAGGGGCTTGGACTTCCAGCAAGCGTACGTGAGCATGTTAGACAGGAGCAAATGGAGACAAATGGCTTTTAGGACTTGATGTACTGTTGGAGTGTGAGCAAGGTAACATTTATGAAGGGATTCAGGGAAATCAGCAGGCCGACTTGAGTCCTGGAGATGGGAAGTACAGTGTCTGCACTCTGAAGGAGGGGTGTTAATGTTGCACTTTTATAACCATAGTGTGGGCATGCCTCTGGTAAGACAGTGATGGAGTGATTGATGAGGAATGTTTATTTTTTCGGGCCACCCTGCCTTGGTGGG
This sequence comes from Cherax quadricarinatus, assembly GCF_038502225.1. Lineage (NCBI taxonomy): Eukaryota > Metazoa > Arthropoda > Malacostraca > Decapoda > Parastacidae > Cherax > Cherax quadricarinatus. Next base: position 31,353,967 of record NC_091304.1, read on the forward strand.
AAATGGCTGATGTGTTAATAAAATAAAAAATATTATGATATGTTTCAGATGAATGCCCACTCAACTAGTGACAGAGCCAGACTGAGACACATACGCATGAGTGGCAGCATCCCGGGTGGGCGAACGCATCTGATACGGACAATTTCTGGGACGAGGTACAAAATCCGGAGCAAAATTTCGCAGAAAAAAGTGACTGAAATCCGAATCATACAAAATCCAGTGAGGACGAAATCCAGGGTTCCATTATACTGACTTTGTGGATCCTGACCAATCTCTACTAAACAAATTCAAGCTCTCTATACATGCATATAATCAATGTGCATACAGTATGAAAGCATTTGTTAGAAAATTAATCCAGAGAAAATTATTTGTAATTCACCCATAAAAAATTGGCTAATGTAGTAGTCCTGCTGTTGGAAGTGTAAGAAATTAATTAGTTCAAAAGTGCCAACATCGTAAATACAAAATATTATAAATTAGAAAAACACAAGTTCGAGCTCTACTGTAGTGAACTTGCAAGTGCAAGACTGACAACATTAGTAGACTAAATAATTAAATATTAATCTACAAATGAGTGAGGAAAGAAGATTGTTCTAAGACATTCAAGTGAGCATGTTTACTAAGAGAGAGAGAGAGAGGTTCATCACGAACAGTTTGGATATTCTTGGGTAGGAGTGCTAACAGGAATAATATGCAGCTCCATAAAGCTGATTGTTAAAAGTGGCATAAGGATGAGCCACTGATAGGAATGCTGAGCCAACTCAATAATCATTAAATATGTCAGTAGGACTACAAGACTGAAGCGTAAAAATCCCTGGAAACTTTATCCCATGGTATTCTGACCATCTGGATGGTATTTCCAGAATTAACTAAGAAAGACTTATGAAACCTAGCTGTTTAGATTGCAAAAACTGAGCTAATACCCTTCAGGTAAAAATGGTCTAGGGTAAACAAGAATGAAAGCATGGAGTTGTATACATTCAGTTAGAACTACAAACAACCTTTAATAGTACTGCAATAAAACAGCCCACCAACTGCCACCCGAGGCACCAAAGGGCAACCCAACGTCCCAAAGATTATTCATTTTCCTTCAGATGGAGTGAAAGCCACCACAGTACTACCATCAGAAGGAACACAAGAAGAGAGCTGACACTGAATCTATTTCTGTTAAACTGATTTTATTATAATAAAACCAGTGTAACAGAAATGGTTGTATTTTTAAAATAGAAATATTTTAAAAATACAACCATTTCCATTTTGCAAAGAACAGTTTTTTTAACTAAAGAGGAACTATTCCTACTACCTATATTAGAACTGAGAGAGAGGGATTGAGGAATGCGGGATAATAAGATGTGATCTGAAAATGGGAAGGATACCTTCAAATTATCAGGTTAAGAACTCATTCTACAGTAATAATGGTATACAGTACTGAAAAGTTAATAAGACACTTATTTATCGTATCTTTATTGCCACAAATCTTCACCTGTGCAGAAGGCAGTAGCAGGTGAGTCTATCAGCTACATGAGAATCATTAAGGCTGTATTTATCACTGTTCACCATCAAGCATCAATTCTTTAATCTCTAAAATAGAGATTAAAATAAACTGTGTATAAATGAAAGCAAAAATAACACTGGAGACAGAATAAGTGAGAGGTAATTATGAGGTGATCTGAAACTTACCATCCTGTATCGAGCAGAGACTGACCACCCTGTATCAAGCAGAGACTGACCACCCTGTATCAAGTAGAAACTGACTACCCTGTATCAAGCAGAGACTGACTACCCTGTATCAAGCAGAGACTGACCACCCTGTATCAAGCAGAGACTGACTACCCTGTATCAAGCAGAGACTGACCACCCTGTATCAAGCAGAGACTGATCATCCTGTATCAAGCAGACTGACCACCCTGTATCAAGCAGAGACTGACTACCCTATATCAAGGCTGAGGAGCTGCTCCCCTCATAATTGCTTCTACACTTCCTCTACTGTCTCAAGTGTTACATTCATTTGTATTTGACTTAAGAAATCTGCTGCACAAGCAAAATGTCTGGACAATAAAGATACCTAAGTGTTGCACATGTGTCTTATTCATCAACTCATTACCTGATATCAAGGCACATCCAGTGAAGGGAATAAAATGGTTTCTCTCAAATATGGGGCCCTAATGTGTCTTACTAAACAAGACTTCCATGAAAAGTTCTTTTCATATTCCAAACAATGATATGGGTTCTCATTTGTATAACCCTTTGTCATACTAAATGAGAAAGAATACTGTGAAAGTGTTCTCAGACACTCGGTACATTGATATTGTTTCTCTTTTGTATGGCCCCTCATATGTATGTATTTCTAATTTAGACTTTTATTGATAGATCTTTAAACACTCTGAACACTAATATTTCTCTCCTGTATGACTCTTCATGTGTGATACTAAAGTAGATCGTCGTGAAAACCTCTTCAAACACATGGAGCACTGGAATGGTTTTTCTCCTGTATGGCCCTTCATGTGCGATACAAGATATGATCGTCGTGCAAACTTCCTTAAACACCTAGAACATTGATATGGTTTCTCTCCTGTATGGATTTTCATGTGCGATACTAGATATGATCGGCGTGAAAACGTCTTTAAACATCTAGAACACTGATGTGGTTTCTCTCCTGTATGGACCTTCATGTGTGATACTAATGTAAACCGTCGTGAAAAGTTCTTTAGACACTCAGAACATTTATATGGTTTTTCTCCTGTATGAACTTTCATATGACTTGTTAAAAAACAGCTTTTAGAAAAGCTCTTCGGACATTCCATACACTGATATGGTTTCTCTCCAGTATGAATCCTAAGGTGTACTACCAAATCATATCGTTTTGAAAACCTTTTCAAACACTCAGCACACTGATATGGTTTCTCTCCTGTATGGACCCTCATGTGTATTACTAAATAATAGTTTCTTGAAAAGCTTTTAGGACACTCAGAACACTGATATGGTTTCTCCTGTCTGTGGCTCCTCATATGTATACGTAACTGACTACTTACTTTAAAGTCCTTTAAACACTCAGGACATTTATATGGTTTCTCTCCTGTATGGCCCCTCATGTGTACCACTAAATCAGATTGTGATGAAAATTTCTTAAGGCAGACAGAGCATTGAAATGGTTTCTCTCCTGTATGACCCCTCATATGTATTACTAATTGAGATTTTGTTATAAAAGACTTTACACACACAGAACACTGATATGGTTTTTCTCCTGTATGGCAAATCATGTGTCTTTCTAAATGAAATTTTTTTGTAAAACTTTTTGGGCACCCAGTACAATGATATGGTTTCTCTCCTGTGTGGACATACATGTGCGTTATTAACTGACATCGTTGTGCAAAGTTCTTAGGACACTCAGAACACTGAAATGGTTTCTCTCCAGTATGGATCCTTATGTGTTTTACTAAATTACATTGTTTTGAAAAATTCTTCAAACACTCAGAACACTGATATAGTTTGTCTCCAGTATGCTTTCCCATACTGTCTGCTAGACGAATTGTTTGTAAATTCATTGGACACTGTACAAAAATGACTTCTTTTTAAATATGATATATCTAGTATTACAAAATTAGCTTGTTTAAGAGATATAGTTAAAAATATATAAATATTTTGTAAAAGGAATTTTAAATATAAACAAATATATCTAAGTTTAATTTAATTTGGTCAAAGCAGACAGCATCAGACAAAGTTTGTGGATTTGCATCACAGGGGGTCAAATTGTATGGCCAAGTAATTTTACATCCACAGGTAGTGCTCATTCAGTAGTAAATAGGTACCACAAAGATGAATTGTTCCAAGATTCTTAAAAGAGCTTGAAAAATAAATAACAAACTTTTGCAAGAACATATATGTTAATGGAGCTTAATAAACATGGAACATCAGTAAGGTTTCTCTCCTAAATGAACAATTGTTAATTGGGTATTAGTACAAAGTCAATCAGACACTTAAAATCTATATGGTTCCTATAATGAATGAAGTCTTATACTGTATTTCTAGTGAGCTACACTAATGAATGATGACTTGATTATTTATCTGATGTGACTTCCATAAAATACACTCTGCCATATTTCCTTGAAAAAATTAGAAAAGAATTCAGCAAAGCATTTTATTTCTGCTATTCCAAATATACATGAAGAATTCATGAGAAATAGAAGTCTTCTCTAATATGATATACAGGTTCTTCAAGGTAAAATTACTGAAATGAGTTAAGACAGAATAATGATATGCTTAATTTGTGTGGCAATTCTGTTTTGTTTATTTTTAATACAGTTTAGTGATTATGCACCTTTTTATATGCAAAAGGTGAACTTCAATGTTCATGTAACATGTGCACTACCTCTTAGGGAAAGAGGAACTTCAATGTTTCTTTTATTTCACGGTGCAGTCTGAGTTTATAGCATAAAGGGGCGACACAGTGTATCTGCAGCATTTACATCACCCAAGATTATGCAGAATATGCACACTGCAAGTGTGCCTTCTGCAGTTCACTGATGAGCTGTAAAAGGAAAAAAAATTATCAGGATTCTAATTCAAATTAGACATCCTATAGCTTAAGCTAAACTTTTGCTGCAAAGTAATCAAAATTACAATGCTCTCTAATAACATTTACAATGTACATTATACATAACCTACAGAGTTACACACTATTGTATTTCCCTATGGCTTATTTATCTATCAATATTCATCTAATATGACATAATAAACAATACAAATAACACAGAAACCTGATATATACTCTAGAATGAATAAAATATGTCATTAAGTATGTGAATATGTAGTGGTGCTGATGGCAGATGAGAGTTTGTTTGGAGACAGGACAAAATACTCCTTCAGTATTTTGTTATTATCAACTGTCCAGGTAGACAGTAAATGTACGCATGAGGGAATGCATATAAATGGCCTCGAGGGAGACAGGAGCTGTAGTGGGGAAACAAGTGTAGTCAAGGACAAGATAAAACTAATATTACAAACTAGTAATACCACAGGAGATAGCAAACAAGGGAACTCCACTAGTAATAGTGAGGATATATTACCAAAAACAACTGGTGAGAGCTCCATTGTTAGTACTAGTGAGGATAGGAATGAGACAGGAAAGCATGCACCAACAGGGAATACAGTCACAAAAACCCAAGGCAAATGGAAACCAAGCCTGTGCACATATTATGCATTTGGTATCTGCAGGCATGGAAAATCTAGAAAAACAGATGGGACGTGCAACTTTGACCACTCTAGAAAATGTCATGCCCATATGAAAACAGGAAAATGCAAACTCCCTTCCTGTAAGCTTTTTCACCCTGAAATGTGTCCCTCTTCAGTACAGGAAAGACAGTGCTATAACTTAAATTGCCAGGCACACCATCTAAAGGGGACAAAAAGATACAAAACAGCCAGACCATGGGAAAACCTGGGTAGCCACAGCCATTCAAGAGGGAGAGGGAATTTAGTGCCAGGAAGAAAAAAAAATGGTGCAAAATGGCAGAAATCGTACACCAAATCCAGTCATTTCTGGAGTGGAACCACAGTCGATGGCCTCCACTCCAAACCAACAGATACAGATATCAGTGCTGGAAAAAAAGTCCCCCCCCCCCAGTACCACCAGTCCAATGACATTCTTCTTTGCAAATATACAGAGTCTAAAGCCAGCAACGAACAACAAAATACCTTTCATCCGTGGACTGCTTGCAGAGGCAAATGCAATGTTTGCAGCTTTCACGAAGACCCACATAAAGGATCACTTGGACAACAAAATATGGATCCCAGGTTACAACCTATACAGATGCGACAGAGTGAACAGGCAAAAGGGGGGGAAGGGGTTGGCCTGTATATCGCAGAATCATTTATTTGCACAGAACTGCTAAATGCCTCAAATGATGTAGTGGTAGTTTTAGCAGTAAAGATCGAGAACCAAAACCTAGTCATTGTGGTAGTCTACAAGCCTCCGCATGCAACATCCCAACAATTCCAGGAACAGCTGTTGAATATTGACCACTGTCTGGAAAATCTTGCAGCCCCCAACATCTAGCTCCTGGGGGATTTCAACTTGAGGCACCTAAAATGGAGGAATATAGATAATAATGTTGTTGCAGTGATAACACCAGGAAGCAGCTCAGAAGAGAACTCGCACACACACGAGCTTTTAATATTCTACTGTACAACTATGAAATAATTACTTTCCTGCTGTATAACTATGATATACTATTTCTTAGCATTAAGTAGAATGTAAGCCAATAATGTTAAGTTGGCCTATAATGCCAAGGCATAATAGAGGCTCTCTTTGCATTGCATCCCACTATTGTATATACACAATCTCAATGTACTGTTTGCAAAGACATTAAATAAATAAATAAATAACCTTCCACCACTGGTGCTGCGCCGGCTCGTTCATGTTCACCTGTACCAGGACGAAAGAGGAAACTCTTTGCTCGTGTACGAGACTCAGATGTGAGCAGTGAAAGTGATAGTGATAGTGATTTCAAAGCTATTGAAAGCAGTTCTAATTGTGACAGTGAGGGTGAATATTCCCCAGTGAAGTGGCAGTATATACGACGTCGCTTGTGGTCTGGTAGTGTGCCATATGCTGTTCCAAGGGAAAGGAGTAAATCTCAGAGCACATCCCGTGGCCCTACACCACGACCTGATAGTGAAGATGACAATATTGTTAAGCCGGGTATGAATGATGTGAGTGAGGCAGCAGGTAGTGGTGGTGATAGTAATGGTGGCACGAGTCATGTGGCACCAGCAGCGGGCCACGCTACTACCGACGCTGCTGACTCTGCACAACTACAACCAGCCTCACCCAACCCCACACTCCCACAACAACCACAACCACAACCTGCACAACCACGTTTCAATATCCAGAACTCACCAGCTGACCACATCTGGGATTGGCAGCAAGGTGACGAGTTTGTTCCCAGTCCCCATGACTTTGATGAAACACAAAGTGGAATACGGCCATCATGTACACTTGGGAACAATGCCACTGAACTGGAATGTTTTCAGTTGTTCTTCAATGAACCATTGATGGACATTATTTTCAGGGAAAGCAATACACACTTTGAGTACACCATGGCAAACACAATTCTTTCACCAAGATCACACCTACACCAGTGGAAGGACACAACTGTGGCAGAGATGTATCTGTTCTTTACCACAATAATGTTTATGCCGCATGTGTATAAGCACACCGTCAACACATACTGGTCGACAGACCGCCTGATTTCAACCCCAGCTTTCAGTGACATTATACCAGTGAATAGATTTGTGTTACTGTTACGTATGCTACACTTTTCAGACAAAACAAGGCCTGACAGAAGTGACAGGTTATATAAGATCAGAAATGTGTTTATGTACCTGAAACAAAAGTGCTGTATGTATTTTTATCCCTTCAGGAAGCTTGTTATTGATGAGTCTTTGATTTTGTTCAAAGGAAGACTCTCATTCAAGCAGTATATACCAAGCAAGAGGAAACGCTTTGGTATAAAGTTATTTGTTCTGTGTGATTGCAAAACTGGTCAGGTTTTCGATATAATTGTGTACACTGGCAGTAAAACATTGCAAGATACCAGGAAGTTACTGGGTATCTCTGGTGATGGGGTTAGAACAATGATAGAACCATATCTTGGTAAGGGGCATATTTTATACACTGACAACTGGTACACAAGCCCTTTACTCAGCGATTTCTTGCTAGTGAACATGACAGATGTGTGTGGCACAGTGTGTGGAAATCGTAAGCATATGCCTAGGTTCGACGCTGGCAGTCATAGAGGTGAGGTGCAGGTGTTTGCTGCCAATGACATCATGGCATTTCGGTGGCATGACAAACGTGATGTCACACTGTTGACATCAGTTCACCGACACGAAATGGTAGACAGTGGCAAGCAGAATAGAGAGATCAATGAACCCATTGTAAAACCTGCAGCTGTGATGGATTACAACCTCAATATGCACTTAGTGGACAAATGTGACATGAAGACTGGGTTTGCTGACTGTGTTCACAAGAGTTATAAGTGGTACATAAAACTCTTTTTCCATCTTCTTGACACTTCCATGCTGAATGCTTATAATATGTATAAGTTGAAGACCAACAACAAACCCAAATACAGTGAATTTTGTTTGTTAGTCATCAGACAAATAATATTCAAGTACCAAGGAACAACACTTGCAATAGACCAGCGCCCACGAAATTATCAACACACGTCTTCTCGTCTGAGGCCTGGTGATCACTACCCTATACCACTACCTGCTACTGCTCTCAAGAAAAATGCTCTGAAGGGGTGTTTTGTTTGTGGATATACCGCAAAACGCCCACAAAAACACAGACACTCGTTTCATGTGTGTGGAGAGTAAAACACCATTGTGCTTATACTCATGTTTCAAAGAATTCCACAAGCTGCAGCAGTTCTAGGAAAGTGTCCAGTGATTGTACATATGTATATATATTATAAAACAATCGTAATAAACAATTTTTTATATTGTTTGTTTGTGTAAACAAGTTTTATGAACATTATGATGATACTAGTGTTTTTGTTATAATTGTGCTACATTCAACGAGTGTATATATGAACATTGCACCATACTTTGGTCTCACAGGCCATAAAAGTTTTGTAAAAAAAAATAAACTAGTGAAACAAACAAGAAACCGTCGAATAAGAGTAAACCAAAGTTTACCGGGTGAGCAGCACTCGCCGCTGTTGCCATACGCCGATCATTTTCTGCAAACTTCATGCCTCTATATCTCGGTAAGTAATGGGATTTTTTTTTTTTTTTGACTAAAACAAATCAGAAAATTAATCTTAACATTTTCATAAGAAAAAATAGAATTTTTTTTTTAATATTTTGCGACACCAGGAGACACTTCAGGATTGGGCCTTTTGACAGTCAAAGGGTTAAATCATCAATTTTGTCATGCTCCCCGAAGTCTTTGTGAGAGGGAATAATTTGAGTATATGCTACCTTCAACTCTCAGGTAATATAAAGCAAGTAATAAGGAAAGAATCAGTTATAATTGTCTGTAGTTATAGTTTCCACAAGCTTGAGAGCAATATATCAAACTGTTCATTTTACAAATTAAAAGCCCAGTTATTAATTCTAATACACCACTGTATTATAGCATGTTCAGGCTGGTTTATAATGACAGCACTTCTCACCATCCCACTGTCAGAGTTAAGGGAGCCATCAGTGTAGTCTCTGAAATATTATTTTCAGTTTGCAGGCCATACAGTGGAACCTCGATTTACGAGTGTCCTATCATACGAGTTTCTCATGATATGAGCCATTGTTCAGTTGATTTTTTGCCGAGTTATAAGCCAACATCTGAGTTATGAGCGAGCTTCCCCTGCTTCCCCCTCAACCCACAATCCACACACCTCGCTTCTTTATCTATGATTTCAGGCTTTAATTCCATGCTTTAACTCTCAGCACAGTCCTTTGCACTTACTTTCTTATGACATGGTTAGAAAAAAGAAATTTGGCAAAATAACTGTACAAAATGCAAGCAAAACATAAGAGAAATGCTTCCACAGCTAGATAAACAGTGCAATGAATTGGCGGCATTCTGAAGCTCCTCATTATTATTTATTTTTTTTTTTATTAACACACTGGCCGGTTCCCACCAAGGCCCGAAAAAGAAAAACTTTCACCATCATTCACTCCATCACTGTCTTGCCAGAAGGGTGCTTTACACTACAGTTTTTAAACTGCAACATTAACACCCCTCCTTCAGAGTGCAGGCACTGTACTTCCCATCTCCAGGACTCAAGTCCCGCCTGCCGGTTTCCCTGAACCCCTTCATAAATGTTACTTTGCTCACACTCCAACAGCACGTCAAGTATTAAAAACCATTTGTCTCCATTCACTTCTATCAAACACACTCACGCATGCCTGCTGGAAGTCCAAGCCCCTCGCACACAAAACCTCCTTTACACCCTCCCTCCAACCTTTCCTAGGCCGACCCCTACCCCGCCTTCCTTCCACTACAGATTGATACACTCTTGAAGTCATTCTGTTTCAATCCATTCTCTCTACATGTCCAAACAACCTCAACAACCCTTCCTCAGCCATCTGGACAACAGTTTTGGTAATCCCGCACCTCCTCCTAACTTCCAAACTATGAATTCTCTGCATTATATTCACACCACACATTGCCCTCAGACATGATATCTCCACTGCCTCCAGCCTTCTCCTTGCTGCAACATTCATCACCCATGCTTCACACCCATATAAGAGCGTTGGTAAAACTATACTCTCATACACTCCCCTCTTTGCCTCCAAGGACAAAGTTCTTTGTCTCCACAGACTCCTAAGTGCACCGCTTACCCTTTTCCCCTCATCAATTCTATGATTCACCTCATCTTTCATAGACCCATCCGCTGACACGTCCACTCCCAAATATCTGAATACATTCACCTCCTCCATACTCTCTCCCTCCAATCTGATATCCAATCTTTCATCACCTAATCTTTTTGTTATCCTCATAACCTTACTCTTTCCTGTATTCACTTTTAATTTTCTTCGTTTGCATACCCTACCAAATTCATCCACCAACCTCTGCAACTTCTCTTCAGAATCTCCCTAGAGCACAGTGTCATCAGCAAAGAGCAACTGTGACAACTCCACGCCTCTTGCCAAGATTCTCGCATTTACTTCTCTTACAACCCCATCTATAAATATATTAAACAACCATGGTGACATCACACATCCTTGTCTAAGGCCTACTTTTACTGGGAAATAATCTCCCTCTTTCCTACATACTCTAACTTGAGCCTCACTATCCTCATAAAAACTCTTCACTGCTTTCAGTAACCTACCTCCTACACCATACACCTGCAACATCTGCCACATTGCCCCCCTATCCACCCTGTCATACGCCTTTTCAAAATCCATAAATGCCACAAAAACCTCTTTACCCTTATCTAAATACTGTACAATTACATATTTCACTGTAAACACCTGGTCCACACACCCCCTTCCTTTCCTAAAGCCTCCTTGTTCATCTGCTATCCTATTCTCTGTCTTACTCTTAATTCTTTCAATAATAACTCTACCATACACTTTACCAGGTATACTCAACAGACTTATCCCCCTATAATTTTTGCACTCTCTTTTGTCCCCTTTGCCTTTATACAAAGGAACTATGCATGCTCTCTGCCAATCCCTAGGTACCTTACCCTCTTCCATACATTTATTAAATAATTGCACCAACCACTCCAAAACTATATCCCCACCTGCTTTTAACATTTCTATCTTTATCCCATCAATCCTGGCTGCTTTACCCACTTTCATTTTACCTACTGCCTCACGAACTTCCCCCACACTCACAACTGGCTCTTCCTCACTCCTACAAGATGTTGTTCCTCCTTGCCCTATACATGAAATCACAGCTTCCCTATCTTCATCAACATTTAACAATTCCTCAAAATATTCCTTCCATCTTCCCAATACCTCTAACTCTCCATTTAATAACTCTCCTCTCCTATTTTTAACTGGCAAATCCATTTGTTCTCTAGGCTTCCTTAACTTGTTAATCTCACTCCAAAACTTTTTCTTATTTTCAACAAAATTTGTTGATAACATCTCACCCACTCTCTCATTTGCTCTCTTTTTACATTGCTTCACCACTCTCTTAACCTCTCTCTTTTTCTCCATATACTCTTCCCTCCTTGCATCACTTCTACTTTGTAAAAACTTCTCATATGCTAACTTTTTCTCCCTTACTGCTCTCTTTACAACATCATTCCACCAATCGCTCCTCTTCCCTCCCGCACCCACTTTCCTGTAACCACAAACTTCTGCTGAACACTCTAACACTACATTTTTAAACCTACCCCATACCTCTTTGACCCCATTGCCTATGCTCGTATTAGCCCATCTATCCTCCAATAGCTGTTTATATCTTACCCTAACTGCCTCCTCTTTTAGTTTATAAACCTTCACCTCTCTCTTCCCTGATGCTTCTATTCTCCTTGTATCCCATCTACCTTTTACTCTCAGTGTAGCTACAACTAAAAAGTGATCTGATATATCTGTGGCCCCTCTATAAACATGTACATCCTGAAGTCTACTCAACAGTCTTTTATCTACCAATACATAATCCAACAAACTACTGTCATTTCGCCCCACATCATATCTTGTATACTTATTTATCCTCTTTTTCTTAAAATATGTATTACCTATAACTAAACCCCTTTCTATACGAAGTTCAATCAAAGGGCTCCCATTATCATTTACACCTGACACCCCAAACTTACCTACCACACCCTCTCTAAAAGTTTCTCCTACTTTAGCATTCAGGTCCCCTACCACAATTACTCTCTCACTTGGTTCAAAGGTTCCTATACATTCACTTAACATCTCCCAAAATCTCTCTCTCTCTCCTCTACATTCCTCTCTTCTCCAGGTGCATACACACTTATTATGACCCACTTTTCACATCCAACCTTTACTTTAATCCACATAATCCTTGAATTTACGCATTCATATTCTCTTTTCTCCTTCCATAACTGATCCTTCAACATTACTGCTACCCCTTCCTTGGCTCTAATTCTCTCAGATACTCCAGATTTAATCCCATTTATTTCCCCCCACCGAAACTCCCCTACTCCCTTCAGCTTAGTTTCACTTAGGGCCAGGACATCCAACTTCTTTTCATTCATAGCATCAGCAATCATCTGTTTCTTGTCATCCACACTACATCCACGCACATTCAAGCATCCCAGTTTTATAAAGTTTTTCTTCTTCTCTTTTTTAGTAAATGTCTACAGGAGAAGGGGTTACTAGCCCATTGCTCCCGGCATTTTAGTCGCCTCATTATTATTATTATTATTATTAATTTAGGAAATGAAGCTCGCTCATTATTATTACAGCCTCTCCTCACTTAAGGATGTACAGTACTCGTTTACCGACGACTCGGACTTACAATGGACTCTTTGACCAGAATTCATACCTAAATAATGTATGTTAGAGCTGATTTCCTTTATTCTGTTTATTACAATATACAGTACACTACTGTATAAACATTTAAAAATGCTACAAATGGTGCAAAGGTGACATTAAAACAATATTAAAGATGGTTGACACAAACCTACTACCATTACAGTATGCTCTTCACTTATCAATGAATTCGTTTACGAACGAGGTCTTAGGAACGGAACTCTGTCGTTAAGCGAGGAGAGGCAGTATATTATTATTATTATTATTATTATTATTATTATTATTATATTACAGTGGACCCTTGGGTAATGATGACATCAGCTAGCGATAAAATCGGCTAACGATGCATTTTAGTGTAAAAATATTTGCTTGGCCAATGATGAAAAACCCAGTTAAGGACAATCGTCCCGAACGCGTCCACCTGTCAGTCCGGCCTGAGCACACCTCAGCTACCCTACCTTCAGCTAGTGTGCCATTGTTTACAAGCCACTGCTGATGGTTCCACACATACACTCAATATATTTTGTATTATTCCATTTTTTAGTGCTTGAAACTGCTAAATAAGCCACCATGGGCCCCAAGAAAGCTTCTAGTGCCAACCCTTTGGTAAAAAAGAGCGAGGTGTACAATCGAAATGAAGAGAGATAATCGCAAAGTATGAAAGTGGAGAGCATGGTTCCGAGCTGGCCCAGTTGTATAACAAACCCCAATCAACCATTGCTACTATCTTGGCCAACAGAAAGGCATGATAATCAAGGAAGCTGTTGTTGCAAAAGGTGCAAGTATACTTACAAAACAGAGATCGCAAATACTCGAAGATGTGGAGAGACTGCTATTGGTGTGGATCAGTGACAAACAATTATCAGGAGATAGTGTTTCACAGTCAACCATATGTGAAAAGGCAAGGCAGTTGCATAACGATTTAATTAAAAAAATGCCTGGAACTAGTGGTGATGTTAGTGAATTTAAGGCCAGCAAAGGTTGGTTTGAGAGTTTTAAGAATCATAGTGGCATATACAGTGTGATAAGGCATGGTGAGGCTGCCAGTTGTGACCAAAAAGTGGCTGAAAAATATGTGCAGGAATTCAAGGAGTACATAGACACTGAAAAATTAAAACCCCAACAAGTGTTTAATCGTGACGAAACAGGCTTGTCTTGGAAGAAAATGCCAAACGGGACCTACATAATCTACCAAATTCATCCACCAACCTCTGCAACTTCTCTTCAGAATCTCCCAAAAGCACCTTGTCATCAGCAAAGAGCAACTGTGACAACTCCCACTTTGTGTTTGATTCTTTATCTTTTAACTCCACACCTCTTGCCAGGACCCTAGCATTCACTTCTCTTACAACTCCATCTATAAATATATTGAACAACCATGGTGACATCACACATCCTTGTCTAAGGCCTACTTTTACTGGGAAATAATCTCCCTCTCTCCTACATACTCTAACCTGAGCCTCACTATCCTCATAAAAAACTCTTCACTGCTTTCAGTAACCTACCTCCTATACCATACACCTGCAACATCTGCCACATTGCCACCCTATCCACCCTGTCATATGCCTTTTCTAAATCCATAAATGCCACAAAAACCTCTTTACCCTTATCTAAATACTGTTCACCTATATGTTTCACTGTAAACACTTGGTCTACACACCCCCTACGTTTCCTAAAGCCTCCTTGTTCATCTGCTATCCTACTCTCTGTCTTACTCTCAATTCTTTCAATAATAACTATCATACACTTTACCAGGTATACTCAAAAGACTTATTCCCCTATAATTTTTGCACTCTCTTATCCCCTTTGCTTTTATACAAAGGAACTATGCATGCTCTCTGCCAATCCCTAGGTACCTTACCCTCTTCCATACATTTATTAAATAATAACACCAACCACTCCAAAACTATATCCCCTCCTGTTTTTAACATTTCTATCTTTATCCCACCAGTCCCAGCTGCCTTACCCCCTTTCATTATACCCACTGCCTCATGAACTTTCCCCACACTCACAACTGGCTCTTCCTCACTCCTACAAGATGTTATTCCTCCTTTCCCTCTACACGAAATCACAGCTTCCCTATCTTCATCAACATTTAACAATTCCTCAAAATATTCCCTCCATCTTCCCGATACCTCTAACTCTTCATTTAATAACTCTCCTCTCCTATTTTTAACTGTCAAATCCATTTGTTCTCTAGGCTTCCTCAACTTATTAATCTCACTCCAAAACCTTTTCTTATTTTCAACAAAATTTGTTGATAACATCTCACCCACTCTCTCATTTGCTCTCTTTTTACATTACTTCACCACTCTCTTAACCTCTCTCTTTCTCTCCATATACTCTTCCCTCCTTGTATCACTTCTACTTTGTAAAAACCTCTCGTATGCTAACTTTTTCTCCCTTACTACTCTCTTTACATCATCATTCCACCAATCGCTTTTGTTCCCTCCTGCACCCACTTTCCTGTAACCACAAACTTCTGCTGAACACTAACACTACATTCTTAAACCTACCCCATACATCTTTGACCCCATTGCCTACACTCTTACTAGCCCATCTAACCTCCAATAGTTGTTTATATCTTACCCTAACTGCCTCCTCTTTTAGTTTATACACCTTCACCTCTCTTTCTTACCTGTTGCTTCTATTTTCCTTGTATCTCATCTACCCATATTTTATGTTTTTATACAATATTTCTTATTTATAAATACACTCTTTCAGTGTTTTCCTTACAAAACTAGTAATCTAGTGCAGCTAGCCTCACAAACTCCATTTTCTTTATAAAAAGACCTTTGATGGGGAAGCATGGTCAGAGCGGGAGCGGGAATGGCCACCAACACTCATCACATTATGATATATTTTATTCATTCTAGAGTATATATTATGTTTCTATGTTATTTATATTGTTTATTATGTTGTATTAGATGAATTGTGATATACAAATAAGCCAAAGAGTTGATATTAGTATCATATTGAAGTACAGTGGTACCTTGGCTTACGTGTTTAATTCATTCTGTGACCGAGCTTGTAACTGAATTTGCTCATATATTAAATCAATTTTCCTCATTGAAATTTATTTATTTATTTATTTATTATTATTTGGGCATGATACGTAGTTGTACAAAAGAAATACAGCGGTTAAGTGTACATACCAAAAGCCCCTTGTATGCAGAGCATTATGGGCAGGCTTAAAATTAACTTAAGATTAACTAAGCAATGATATATTCAGAGGTAAAAATTACAGTAAACAAATTACAACATGAAGTACAAATAAGTATTTCAAATAAGAATTTGTAGCACAATTTATATTATAATCGGGTCAAATCGAGCAAAATCAATGATTTGTAATGCAGAAACAGGTCATATGGCCATTTGATGAGTTACTGTGCATTCAAGAGAATGGAGTATTCTATTAGGTAATGTAATTACAAAAAAACATAGTTTGGTAGGGTCACAGGCTATACATTTATGAGATACAGTTAATCAGTATTTATTTAGTTGTGGGTGAGTAAGTGGTTTTTAAGAGTCTTGAATTGATAAACAGACATGATTGTCTGCCTGTGTTTCTGTCTTTCTGTCTCTCTACTTGTCTCTCTGTCTCTGAGAGAGAGCTGCTCATGAACCAACGGGTATTACACGCGATGCAGAGTCGGTCACATCTTTTTAGATTTTGCCACCGAAGTGGCTAGTTTATTGTGCACCCCATATCCATCCTGTGGATGGTAGTGCAAGAGCATATGGATACACAAAAGGCCTAGGAACTAGGCCCCAAAGGGTTAACAGGAATACATATGGATTTATATCTACATATCTGTAGTTCACTTATCTGTTACAAGCAAATTTAGGAAATTTGCTTAGTATATCTGGTATCTTATTTTCATTAATAAGATATCTTGAAATGCCACATAGGTTATTATACTGTCTGTCTCTGTATTCCTCAATAAGTGGACAATTAAGCACATAGTGTTCAAGAGAGTGACCATATACCTGGTCACATAATTTACATTTAGTTTGATCATCATCTGTGTGTCTCCCAAACTGCCAGAAGTACTTGTAACCAAGCCTAAGCCTGGCCACTACAACATCAGTCAGTCTGTTCACATTGCACGTTGCTCCATAAACATACTTATCTACGTTCATGTTATCACAGTGGGTTATAGATCTACTCAGGCTTCTAACTGCATTCCTATAACAATCATTTTCATTATTTACTTCTCTCCTAATATTATTCCTAATGCTAGACACAGTTATGCCAAAGTTATATTCTACATTCTCCTTCTGGGTACTCTTCTTGGCTAACATATCAACTTTATCATGAAGGATTTAATCCAATGTGTGATGGGATCCATAGCAATTGTACATTAATTCCTTTGTCCCTAATTTTTGAGTATCTATACCTGGCATCTCCAATGAGCATGTTGTTGGAGTCATTATATGAATCAAGAGCCTTCAATGATGACAGAATCAGTAATGATGATAGAGTCAAGCTCAGTGTCATAGGTTAGCTTTAGCGCCATTAGGATTGCAAACAATTCAGTTTGCAGTGTAGACGCCCAGTTATTAATTCTTATGCCTAACTCAACAAATTTATTATTGTTTTTAACAAGGGAGGTGGCAACAAAAGCAGATGCAGCCCTGCCAGAAGACTCCTGTTTAGATCCATCAGTGTATATAACTTGTGATAACTTATTACTACCAGCTAGGTGAGAAATTTCTTCTTGAGCAGTTGCTCTAACAAGAGATTTAAGGAAGGGATTACTAGCAATGAGCTTCTTGGGAGGGACTTGCAGGTATGTGATATTAAATGAACATATCTTCCACGGAGGGGTGAAATGCTCTTGTTGCCTACAGTGATACAGTTCATGCAGGTTATAAAACTTGATGTAATTGCACGTTTTCACAATCCATTTAGATCTGTGTGTATTTACCTCTAGACACTTGGTAAGATTCATTGTGACAGTGTCTGGTTCGTTTCTCAGCATTCTAATACCGAGTACAGTGTTAATCTCAATAATCCTATCACTGATACTAGAAATACCAAGCTCCTTCCTCATGTTAAGAACTTTTGTAGATCTGGGACAGCCAAGAATAATCCTGAGAGCTTCGATTCCTAAACAAGTGAAAATGAATATTACTTGCCAATCATGCTTATTATGTCTTATATCTACAAGCATAGTACTGGTTAGCACTTTGTCTGGATTTTTTGGGTTATCCTAGGTAATTTACACTGTGTAGTATAACTGTATCTATGCATACCTGTGAGACAGAGACAGAGGTAGACAGAGACAGAGGTAGACAGAGATAGACACACAGACAGATAGAGATAGAGACAGAGAGATAGATACAGACAGACAAACAGAAGGAGATGGTGACAGCCAAAGCCAGCCGGCCTGCCAAACATGTATTACACATGTTCCAGAAATGCTTCTCTTTACTTAGGGTATACGTTATAGAACATTCTTGCAGGATGACACTACCAGCGATATCAAAATTGAAAGGATGTTACATATTGGTTATTATCGAGGTTTTTGATATTTCCTCTCTCCTGTGAGTAGCGGCATTTCTGAAGCTCGCTCATAACTCGGATTTTGACTCGCAACTCAAAGCAAAAAATCGACTGAGCGACGGCTCATAACTCGGAAAACTCGTAAATTGGGGCACTTGTAAGTCAAGATACCACTGTATTTTGTCCTGCAGGAACTTCTCTGGAACGGATTAACGGTATTTCAGTTAATTTAAATGAGGAAAACTTATTTGATGTACGAGAAAATTGAGTTACATGCAAGGTCACGGAACGGATTAAACTCTTAAGTCAAGGTTCCACTATACTATATGTATTTCTGAGTAATGAGTTTAGAAATTTGTTGAAGGTGAGGATTGTGCATTAGTTTCTTGGGAGGTTAAGTGGTCATAGGTTGGAAGAGACATAGGTTGTAAACTGCCACAGTGGTGAGAAATGCTGTTGTTTCCTAGAATGATGTAATTCATGTAGTTTAAATGTTTTTTATATGTGGCTGTTATTTGCAATGTCACCAGAGGGTTGAAACTGCTGCATACCTTGAAAATACCTAGAGAGTATTTTCCAGGTATATTGCTGCATACCTGTAGTATACCTGGAGAATATTCTCCAGGTTAGCTACAGCTTCAACCCTCTAGTGACAGCATCCTTCTCACACAATGAGAGACCTGAGTTCGCTCCCCAGCACTGGTGAAACACTGGCCATGTTGCCTTACACCTGCTGCCCCTGTTCACCTAGAAGTATGCAGGTACCTGGGTGTTAGTCGACTGTTGTGGGTCGCATCCTGGAGAAGATTAAAGGACCTCACAGGAAATAAGCTCAACAGTCCAGATGACGCCCGGGCTTCACTGGGTTATCCTGGGTGGCTAACCTTCCATCTTAAAAATTGACAAAATTTTATCCAGGTGATCAGAGCTCCTGAGAAACTCTTGCTATCCATCTTTCCGCCGCCTTCATCAAATTCTCACAATTTATTTTAAAATCTCTGCATTTTTGCTTACCTCACATGTAACTCTTACAGTGTTAGTTGCTCCTGAGCTATGTAAATTGAAGATAATTTCCAAAAATATGGAGTAATCAACTTTCTTTCTTCGTCTTGTTGTTGAGTTATTAAGGGCCAGTGACAGCTTACGCAGTATCAAGCTCAGCTTCCCGAGTAGTTAGTTCAAATGAGTAAGTTTATTCAGGTATACACAAATAGTTACATAGAATTATCATACATAGCAGCATATGTGTAGAGAACCTAGGATAATCCAAAAAAGTCCAGGGACTGGGTCCCCAAAGTTTTGATAGCTGAAATAGGTACAAATGCAATGAACTCACAAGTTACAAAGGTAATGAATCCTGTAAGGGTTACAATGTGGGGTTTACAGGATTTGGATATTGTGTGGTTTACGTGTTATAAAATACTAATTACAGATAAGATTTCGTTCGGATTTTTAACCCCGGAGGGTTAGCCACCCAGGATAACCCAAGAAAGTCAGTGCGTCATCGAGGACTGTCTAACTTATTTCCATTGGGGTCCTCAATCTTGTCCCCCAGGATGCGACCCACACCAGTCGACTAACACCCAGGTACCTATTTTCTGCTAGGTGAACAGGACAATCGTGTAAGGAAACGTGTCGAAATGTTTCCACCCACCGGGAATCGAACCCGGGCCCTCCGTGTGTGAAGCGGGAGCTTTAGCCACCAGGCCACTAGGACACCTAGCATGACTAGGCATTTCGGGCAGACTTAGATTAATTCTTAACATTAAATCCTTACAGATTATGGTATTATGCATTCCATACCCATCCTGTGGGCGGTAGTCAAAAGATTACAGAGGTACATAATGGGTCCAGGGACTGGGTCCCCAAAGTTTTGATAGCTGAAATAGGTACAAATGCAATGAACTCACAAGTTACAAAGGTAATGAATCCTGTAAGTAAATTTACTTAGGTTTATACATGGCTACAGTCATGAACAAATTATATTTTATTTATTTATTTATTTATTTATTTTGTCTTTGCAAACAGTACATTGAGATTTTGTATTTACAATGGTGGGTTGCAATGCATTGAGAGCCTCTATTATGCCTAGGCATTATGGACCAACTTAATATTATTGGCATACAGTCTACTTTATACTAAGGAGTATATCATAGTTGTACAGTAGGATAGTAATTATTTCATAGTTATACAGTAGAATATTAATTATAAATGAATCAAAATTTGTATAATACAAAGACATTTATATTCGAAAATGCTTTTTTTGAAAACAATGATTCAATTATATTCCTGTCAACAATGGATAAAAGGTTCAATGTGATTGTTTCAGTTATGATGTGGGAGTACATAGGTGAGTAAGTGTGTACTGAGTATTTAGCGTTTAGTCAAGGGTGATTAAGTGGCTTTTGAGAAGAGTCTTAAATTGATTTTCAGACTGGGTTACTTTAATATCTTCTGGTAATAAATTCCATATTTTGGGGCCCTTTATGTGCATAGAGTTTTTACAGTGTGATATGGACACGAGGTATATCAAAAAGAGATCTGTGTCTTGTGTTGTGGTCATTTGTCCTGTTTAGGTTGGTGAGGAGAAGTTTGAGTGGGGGTTTTATATTTGCGTGTATTGTTCTGTGTATGTAGTAGGCACATGAATAAGTATGGATGTTCTTAATGGTGAGCAGATTCAGACTTCTGAAAATTGGTGGAGTATGCTGGCGGGAGTGGGAATTCGTTATCATTCTTACTGCTGCCTTTGCTGGGTTATTAGGGGTTTTAGGTGATTGGATGTTGTTGATCCCCATGCACAAATTCCATATGTATGATAAGGGTATATGAGTGAATGGTACAGTGCCAGGAGAGCTGATTGTGGAAAGTAGTACCTTATCTTTGAGAGTATGCCTACAGTTTTGGAGATTTTCTTGGTGATTTGTTGAATGTGTGTCAAGGTGGAGACCTAGGAATTTTCCCTCTGTGAGTCTTGTGACTGATGATCCATTTAGCATTATGTTAATTGGATCATTTGTAGCTTTGTTTCCAAATTGAATGAAATAGGTTTTATCAGTGTTCAGGATAAGTTTGTTAGTCATCATCCAGGCAGATATTTTCTGTGATTCAGCATTGACTGTGTTTGATAGTATGACTGTGTTTGGGTGGGAAAAGACATATGTAGTGTCATCTACAAATAATATGGGTTTGAGTAGCTGTGATGCATTCGGTAGATCATTGATGTAGATGAGAAAGAGGAGTGGTCCAAGGACGCTTCCTTGTGGGACTCCCACTGTGATTGGTTGGGTGGAAGAGCTTGCATCATTTGCATACACATATTGAGTTCTGTTACTAAGGTATGACTTTAGGTAGTTGAGGGAGTGGCCTCTGACACCATAGTGCATTAATTTGGAGTACAGCAGTTCATGGTCGACTGTAGTTAGTTAGTTTAATATCTTTATTATGCACCCCATACCCATCCTGTGGGCGGTAGTCAAAAGATTACAAAGGTACATAATGGTCGACTGTATCGAAAGCTTTACGTAAATCAATGAAAATGCCCAGCGGGACTTCTTTCTTTTCGAGTGCGGTATATATTAGTTCTATCATGTGTATGATAGCATCATTTGTGCTTTTATTATTCCTGAATCCAAACTGACAAGGGTTTAATATGTTGTGTGAAACGAGGTAGGAATAGATCCGTCTATGAATTAATTTTTCAAAGATTTTAGAGAGCAGTGGTAAGTTAGAGATTGGTCTATAGTTATTCAAGTCAGCTTGGTCACCTCCTTTATGGATCGGAATGACCCTCGCAATTTTGATGATTGTTGGGAAGGTAGATGATTCAGTGGATTTGTTAAAGAGTGTTGCAATAACTGATGACAGTACTTGAGAAGCTTTTTCGTACATAAAAGCAGGTAAGTTGGCTATATCTCCTGCCTTGTTTTTAAGGGTGTTTATGATGAGCGTAACTTCAATGGGGTTGGTTGGAGCTAGAAATAGCGTATTTGGGTAGGTACCTATGAGGTAGTCTGATGGACGGGTGTTTGTGCTTGGTATTTTGTTTGCTAGATTTTTTTTCCTATGGTGGAGAAGAAAACGTTAAGTCTGTTTGCTGTTTCGGTTGGAGTGAGTTTACCTGGAGTTTACCTGGAGAGAGTTTCGGGGGTCAACGCCCCCGCGGCCCGGTCTGTGACCAGGCCTCCTGGTGGATCAGAGCCTGATCAACCAGGCTGTTGCTGCTGGCTGCACTCAAACCAACGTACGAGCCACAGCCCGGCTGATCAGGAACTGTCTTTAGGTGCTTGTCCAGTGCCAGCTTGAAGACTGCCAGGGGTCTGTTGGTAATCCCCCTTATGTGTGCTGGGAGGCAGTTGAACAGTCTCGGGCCCCTGACACTTATTGTATGGTCTCTTAACGTGCTAGTGACACCCCTGCTTTTCATTGGGGGGATGGTGCATCGTCTGCCAAGTCTTTTGCTTTCGTAGTGAGTGATTTTCGTGTGCAAGTTCGGTACTAGTCCCTCTAGGATTTTCCAGGTGTATATAATCATGTATCTCTCCCTCCTGCGTTCCAGGGAATACAGGTTTAGGAACCTCAAGTGCTCCCAGTAATTGAGGTGTTTTATCTCCGTTATGCGCGCCGTGAAAGTTCTCTGTACATTTTCTAGGTCGGCAATTTCACTTGCCTTGAAAGGTGCTGTTAGTGTGCAGCAATATTCCAGCCTAGATAGAACAAGTGACCTGAAGAGTGTCATCATGGGCTTGGCCTCCCTAGTTTTGAAGGTTCTCATGATCCATCCTGTCATTTTTCTAGCAGATGCGATTGATACAATGTTATGGTCCTTGAAGGTGAGATCCTCCGACATGATCACTCCCAGGTCTTTGACGTTGGTGTTTCGCTCTATTTTGTGGCCAGAATTTGTTTTGTACTCTGATGAAGATTTAATTTCCTCATGTTTACCATATCTGAGTAATTGAAATTTCCCATCGTTGAACTTCATATTGTTTTCTGCAGCCCACTGAAAGATTTGGTTGATGTCCGCCTGAAGCCTTGCAGTGTCTGCAATGGAAGACACTGTCATGCAGATTCGGGTGTCATCTGCAAAGGAAGACACGGTGCTGTGGCTGACATCCTTGTCTATGTCGGATATGAGGATGAGGAACAAGATGGGAGCTAGTACTGTGCCTTGTGGAACAGAGCTTTTCACCGTAGCTGCCTCGGACTTTACTCTGTTGACGACTACTCTCTGTGTTCTCTTAGTGAGGAAATTATAGATCCATCGACCGACTTTTCCTGTTATTCCTTTAGCACGCATTTTGTGCGCTATTACGCCATGGTCACACTTGTCGAAGGCTTTTGCAAAGTCTGTATATATTACATCTGCATTCTTTTTGTCTTCTAGTGCATTTAGGACCTTGTCGTAGTGATCCAATAGTTGAGACAGACAGGAGCGACCTGTTCTAAACCCATGTTGCCCTGGGTTGTGTAACTGATGGGTTTCTAGATGGGTGGTGATCTTGCTTCTTAGGACCCTTTCAAAGATTTTTATGATATGGGATGTTAGTGCTATTGGTCTGTAGTTCTTTGCTGTTGCTTTACTGCCCCCTTTGTGGAGTGGGGCTATGTCTGTTGTTTTTAGTAACTGTGGGACGACCCCCGTGTCCATGCTCCCTCTCCATAGGATGGAAAAGGCTCGTGATAGGGGCTTCTTGCAGTTCTTGATGAACACAGAGTTCCATGAGTCTGGCCCTGGGGCAGAGTGCATGGGCATGTCATTTATCGCCTGTTCGAAGTCATTTGGCGTCAGGATAACATCGGATAGGCTTGTGTTAATCAAATTTTGTGGCTCTCTCATAAATTCATTTTGATCTTCGACTCTCAGTCTGGTTAGCGGCTTGAGTAGGGGTTCATCTGATTTTGTTAGTTTGATTGCTTTGTTTTTGGATAACTTTTTAGTTCCAAGAATTTCAGATAGAGTTTTCCAGTTTTTTTCATATCACCTCTGATGTTATGTAATCTATTTTCATAATACAATTTTTTTGCCCTTCTTTTCAGGCTGGTAAGTGCTGACGAGTAACTTTTCGACTGTTCTCTAGCTATTTGACCCATTCTATACTGTTTTTCATATTTGTGCTTTGTGTTAATGGATTTGAGGATGCTTGGTGTTAGCCAGGGATTATTCAATCTCTTTGCTGTGATCTGTTTAGTTTTTCTGGGGCAATGTCTGTTATAGAGGCACTGGGCTTTTTTTAGAAAATTATTTATACATTCATTCATATCTGTATATGTTTCGAGCTCATTTTGCCAATCGATGTTATTCATAGCTGCTATAAAGTTGTTAACTGCTGTCTCGTTATGTAGTCTGAAGGTTACTTTAGTAATGTCTTGCTGCAGTTTGCCCAGTTACTCATTGTGTTTGTGAATTCGGTTACTTGTGGGTCCTGGTCGTGTAGTATGTTTATGTTGAAATCTCCTGTTAGTAGTAGGTCTTTATTCATGTGTGCATCAGTAATCATGTTTCCTAGTTTTTCACTAAGGAGATAAATGTTTGACTGTGGTACTCTGTAGATGTTTATAACTGAGAGGTTTTTGCAGGTCTTTTGATTTAAATTTGGCTATGATTTATTCTGATATATTAGAGTAATGAGCAATTCACACGTCCACACCCGACCACAACTGTAATGAGCTATTGGTGCAAATATTAATTGTTGGGTCTCACACACACACACACACACACACACACACACAAATAGGTGAGTACACACACACACGAGTATACATACACACACGAGTACTAGCACTCACTCATATATGAGTACACAAATATACATGCAAACACACACACAAGCACACACACACACACACACACACAGAGAGGAGCCGAGTCTCTACCCCTGCAACGACATTTAGGTGAGTACACAGGGAACATCAAGAGGGAATATACCAACAAGTGTTGGATGACATACGAACAACCGAGGAGGAGGTGCAGAAGCTGCTAAGTGACCTTGATACCTCAAAGGCGATGGGACCAGACATCTCCCTATGGGCCCTTAGAGAAGGAGCAGAGATGCTGTGTGTGCCCCTAACCACAATCTTCAACACATCCCTTGAAACTGGGCAACTACCTGAGATATGGAAGACAGCAAATGTAGTCCCTATATTTAGGAAAGGAGACAGAAACGAGGCACTAAACTACAGACCTGTGTCTCTGACATGTATAGTATGCAAAGTCATGGAGAAGATTATCAGGAGGAGAGTGGTGGAACACCTGGAATGGAACAAGATTATAAATGAAAACCAGCATGGATTCATGGAAGGCAAATCCTGTGTCACAAACCTTCTGGAGTTTTATGACAAGGTAACAGAAGTAAGACACGAGAGAGAGGGGTGGGTTGATTACATTTTCTTGGACTGCAGGAAGGTCTTTGACACAGTTCCCCACAAGAGATTAGTTCAGAAGCTGGAGGATCGGGCGCATATAACAGGGAGGGCACTGCAATGGATCAGGGAATACCTGACAGGGAGGCAACAACGAGTCATGGTACGTGAAGAGGTATCACAGTGGGCGCCTATGACGAGCGAGGTCCCACAGGGGTCAGTTCTAGGACCAGTACTATTTTTGATATATGCAAACGACATGATGCGAGGAATAGACTCTGAAGTGTCCCTATTTGCAGATGATGTGAAGTTAATGAGGAGAATTAAATCAGAAGAGGACCAGGCAGGACTTCAAAGAGACCTGGACAGGCTGGACACATGGTCCAGCAACTGGCTTCTTGAATTTAACCCTGCCGAGTGCAAAGTCATGAAGATCGGAGATGGGCAAAGAAGACCGCAGACAGAGTATAGACTTAGATTTTTAGATTTTGCCACCGAAGTGGCTAGTTTATTGTGCACCCCATATCCATCCTGTGGACGGTAGCGCGAGAGCATATGGATACACAAAAGGCCTAGGAACTAGGCCCCAAAGGGTTAACAGGAATACATATGGATTTATATCTACATATCTATAGTTCACTTATCTGTTACAAGCAAATTTAGGAAATTTGCTTAGTATATCTGGTATCTTATTTTCATTAATAAGATATCTTGACATGTCACATAGGTTATTATACTGTCTGTCTCTGTATTCCTCAATAAGTGGACAATTAAGCACATAGTGTTCAAGAGAGTGACCATATGCCTGATCACATAATTTACATTTAGTTTGATCATCTATGTGTCTCCCAAACTGCCAGAAGTACTTGTAACCAAGCCTAAGCCTGGCCACTACAACATCAGTCAGTCTGTTCACATTGCAAGTTGCTCCATAAACATACTTATCTACGTTCATGTTATCATAGTGGGTTATAGATCTACTCAGGCTTCTAACTGCATTCCTATAACAATCATTTTCATTATTTACTTCTCTCCTAATATTATTCCTAATGCTAGACACAGTTATACCAAAGTTATATTCTACATTCTCCTTCTCGATACTCTTCTTGGCTAACATATCCACTTTATCATGAAGGAGTAATCCAATGTGTGATGGGATCCATAGCAATTGTACATTAATTCCTTTGTCCCTAATTTTTGAGTATCTATACCTGGCTTCCCCAATGAGCATGTTGTTGGAGTCATTATATGAGTCAAGAGCCTTCAATGATGACATAGAATCAGTAATGATGATAGAGTCAAGCTCAGTGTCATAGGTTAGCTTTAGCGCCATTAGGATTGCAAACAATTCATTTTGCAGTGTAGACGCCCAGTTGTTAATTCTTATGCCTAACTCAACAAATTTATTATCGTTCTTAACTAGGGAGGTGGCAACAAGAGCAGATGCAGCCCTGCCAGAAGACTCCTGTTTAGATCCATCAGTGTATATAACTTGTGATAACTTGTTACTACCAGCTAGGTGAGAAATTTCTTCTTGAGCAGTTGCTCTAACAAGAGATTTAAGGAAGGGATTACTAGCAATGAGCTTCTTGGGAGGGACTTGTAGGTATGTGATATTAAATGAACACATCTTCCATGGAGGGGTGAAATGCTCTTGTTGCCTACAGTGATACAGTTCATGCAGGTTATAAAACTTAATGCAATTGCACGTTTTCACAATCCATTTAGATCTGTGTGTATTTACCTCTAGACACTTGGTAAGATTCACTGTGACAGTGTCTGGTTCGTTTCTCAACATTCTAATACCGAGTACAGTGTTAATTTCAACAATCCTATCACTGATACTAGAAATACCAAGCTCCTTCCTCATGTTAAGAACTTTTGTAGATCTGGGACAGCCAAGAATAATCCTGAGAGCTTCATTTTGCATTAACTCCAAGGGTCGGAGAGAACTTTCTCTAGCTAATATCAACATGGGAGCAGCATAATCAATTAAGGACCTAACATAGGCTATGTACATCATTCTCACGATTCTCACATTTGCACCATAGTTGGGATTGTAGCCAGCAACAGCTTTGAGAGCATTTAGCCTAGCTTTACATTTCTTGTTTAGTTGTGGTATAGTGGATTTGTTAAAGGGTACATCTACACCAAGATATCTGTAAGTTTTAACGTAGCTAATGATTTCACCCTGCAAATAGATGGGTGGGGGATGTCGTTTGCTTGTTAATATCTTAGTTTTAGAGGAAGATATTATGAGGCCTAGTCGATTACAAATTGCTTGAACTTCATTAAGAATGGTATTCATCTTCTTATGCCCTGTTGTATGGATCATGATATCATCAGCATAGCTTATAGCTATATGTTTAGGTGAGGCAGGTAGAGCATTTAGGAGAGCATTAATCAGAATATTAAATAGCATGGGACTAAGAACTCCTCCCTGCGGTGTACCTAAAGACATTTCTTTAGAATCACTTCTGAAGCCTTGGTAAAGGACAGAGGATACTCTATTTGACAGGTATCCTATTATCCAGCAGAGTAAGCTACCACCAATATTCATTTTGGCTAGTTCATGTAGTATAACGGTTCTGTTCGCAATATCAAATGCAGATTTTAGATCAAGAAAAGTGGTAAAACTAGTAGAGGTGTGTGCAGTGAGAAAGGTGGAAATACAGTTCTGCACACTTTTACCTTTCATGAACCCATAGAGGTAGGGGGAAAGTTGGTGTCTGATTCTGTAGTACAGTCTGTTAAGCATCATTCTTTCAAAAGTTTTACAAAGACGACTAGTTAAGGAGATCGGCCTAAATGTATCAG
This sequence comes from Cherax quadricarinatus, assembly GCF_038502225.1. Lineage (NCBI taxonomy): Eukaryota > Metazoa > Arthropoda > Malacostraca > Decapoda > Parastacidae > Cherax > Cherax quadricarinatus. Next base: position 31,382,615 of record NC_091304.1, read on the forward strand.
GCTGTTGGGGCTTAGGGATAGGCACAATGAGACTATTGGTCCAGGAAGTAGGAAGAACGCCCTCAATGTAACTGAGATTATACAGTGCCAACAAAGGGTTATCAGGCACGTGCCTTAGAGTTCTGAGAATATCATAGGTTATACCATCCTCTCCAGGAGCAGTTGATCGACCTTTGGTTAATGCATTATCTAATTCATACTCAGTGAAGAGGCAATCACTCTCATCAATATTTTGGCTCATAAAATTAATCAGTTTCAACATTTCTTCAGAAGTACTCTCTAAATTTTTTCTAATATGAGATGGAAGGCTTTCATGCCTGGATGTTTTGGACCAGTCATTTATGAGGTCCTTTGCTTTTTCAAGAGGAAAGGGATGAGCAACATTGCCAGTCTTTTTCCTGGTTATTTTATTTATACCTTTCCAAGCCAAACTCAAAGGGGTGGACCTATTTAATCCACTAACAAACTGTTCCCATTCCTGTTGCCTAAGTTCTTCCTTTCTATTCCTTGCATTTGTTAGTGCAGCTTGGAACGTTCTGAGCAGGTCTGGGGTTCTACATTCACGGTATGCTTTACCAATCCTCCTAGCTGCATGTGTTAGATTGCGCAGCTGTGGATCATTATAGCATTTACATTGGTTTTTATTGTTATTTATAGTGGAGGGTTTTTGTTTCCTATTCCTGCCCACTTGATCTGTGAGAACACTCTCAATAGTGGTAATTAAATCATCATTAAATTTTTGTGTGCCAATGGGCTCGTAATTCTTATACCATTGATCCAAATGGTTAATAAAGTTGTCTCTATGTTCTGGTTTGAGAATAAGTTTCCTCCTTCTGTATTTAGCTCCTTGATTGCTGGAGATGTGATCAAGATTGACAGTTGTTAGTCTTGGGAAGTGATCAGAAAGAAGATCATCAACTATGACAGAGTCATGCATCGTATATGATGTATTAAATCCAAGACACAGATCTAGTATGCCACCATATATGTGAGTAGGCTCAGTAGTGCCCACAATTCGAACATTATCATGCTCATTTAGCAATCTCACTAGTTTAGTTCCATTGGTGTTTGTTATAGACCCACCAATATTCTTATGTCTGGCATTAAAATCTCCAAGAATGATGGTAGGTTCACTATTGATGCGATCTGGTAAAGCATCAGGTCGAAGCTGGTTCGCTGGGGCATAGAGATTAAAAATGTTTATGGAAAAATCGCTTGCATGTACTTTGACACCATGATACTGCATGTTAACTCGACTCTGCAAGGAAAGGAGTGAATGTGGCAAGCTCTTTCTGACATACATCACACAACAGTTGGTTGACCTTAGGTTATAAGCTGCATATCCAGGCAAGTTTGGTGGAGGTGCTCCATCTTTCAATCTACATTCCTGCAAACAGATGACATCAATATTCTTGGTTGCACTAATATGATGTAAGTCAGGCAACCGCTTCCTGATGGAAGCAATGTTCCATGAAAAGATTTGTAATGTATTCATTGTAGTGAGTTATTACAATCTCTTGCTCATAAGATGGTAAAACTATTATGCTTTGGCTACAGTGTGCAGATACTTAAGAGCAAATAGCATAGACTAGGTGGCCAAGGACTGCAAACCTTGCTCAAGGAGAAAGATCTTGGGGTGACCATAATACCGAGCATGTCTCCGGAGGCACACATCAACCAGATAACTGCTGCAGCATACGGGCGCCTGGCAAACCTGAGAATAGCGTTCTGATACCTTAGTAAGGAATTGTTCAAGACACTGTACACTGTGTACATCAGGCTCATACTGGAGTATGCCGCTCCAGTTGGAACCCACACCTGGGCAAACGCATCAAAAAATTAGAGAAAGTACAAAGGTTTGCAACAAGGCTAGTTCTGGAGCTCATGGGTATGTCCAACGAAGAAAGGTTGAGGGAAATCAGACTGATGACATTAGAGGACAGGCAGGTCAGGGGAGACGTGATAACGACATACAAAATACTGCATGGAATAGATAAGGTAGACAGAGACAGGTTGTTCCAGAGAGGGGACACAGAAACAAGGGGCCACAATTGGAAGCTGAAGACTCAGACGAGTTGTAGGGATGTTAGGAAGTATTTCTTCAGTCACTGAGTCGTCAGGAAGTGGAATAGCCTAACAAGTGATGTAGTGGAGGCAGGAACCATACATAGCTTTAAGACGAGGTATGACAAAGCTCTGGAAGCAGAGAGAGGACCTAGTAGCAATCAGTGAAGAGGTGGGGCCAGGAGCTGTGTCTCAACCCCTGCAACCATAATTAGGCGAGTACACACACACACACAGCTTGGAAGGAGGATGGAGGAGAGGATAGCTGCAGAGAGCAGAAATTGGGAGCAACATGCCATAGTAGCAGAAGCCAAGATACAGTGCTTAGAAGACAAAAACCTGAAACAGTCTAAAGAAAAAATAACAGTCCAGACATAACATCAGGAACTTCTACGTTAGACACAGACAAGGGAACTGGAGGGAGCAAAGAAGCTATACACTATGCAAAGGCCCTGTCAGGCCCACGAAGGGTCAAGGCAAAGACAAGGAGCACACTAGGAACAAATGAGAGGTTTGAAGACTTTGAAGGAGCTAGGATATATGCAGGAACTCTATCAGACTCCTGCAGGATCCAGGAACAGATGAGCAGGAAAGACAGACCAATAAGTATTGGGGCCTCAGCTAGGGAAGGGATTGAAGGAACACTCCAAGTTAAGGAACTAAAACACCTCAGAGGATGCAATGAGACAGACAGTGGAAGGAAGAAAGGGAAAGAGAAATTTTTGTCTATGGGCTCCAGGAAGCCGAAGGGAAAACCTATGATGAAAGAAAACAGGAGATAAAAGCATTTGAAGGTATCATGAAGGCAATAGGCGAGGGTGACATGACCCAGGTGATAAATTTTTGGAGAATTGGCTGGTTTGCAAGAAGAAAATGACCCCTCAAAGTAATTTTCAAGACAGAATCAACTCAAACCATGATCCTGCAGGAGAAAGCATAGTTGAGAGACAAACTGGAGTTCCAGAGTGTGTACCTCAATCGAGACAGAATGCAAGAGGAAAGGATGATACTGAAAGAGTGCAAAAACGAAAGGAGGAATGGGAGGAAATGACAAAGAAAAGCAGAATAAACCAGACACAGAAGGAAGGGCAAACTCACCCCCCAGAAACACCTGCAGAAGGACTCCAACCACGACAACCCCAAGGCAACTGAACAATCTAAACCAACAATCCCATACCTCTCCCTCTGCCCCCACCCCCATACCACAAACCCCACCCCTACAGCAACCCCCTATGGGAACTCTGTCCCAACCCCCACCAAAACCCCCCATAGGCCCCAGCCAGGGCTCCCACTCTCCCAACCCCAGTATTCTCCCAGGACCACAGCTTCAGAACAGAAGTTGAAGGTTTGGTACACAAATGTGGATGGAATAATGAACAAATATGGCGAGTGGCATGAAAGAATCAATGAGAAGTTCCCAGACATCATAGCAGTCACAGAAACGAAACTCACTGAGACAATAACAGATGCAATCTTCCCACCAGAATATTAGATCATGAAGAAAGATAGAAGGAGCAGAGAGAAAGGAGGGGTTGCACTGCTCGTAAAAAAACGATGAAAATTTGAGGAAATGGGAGACATGGACGAGACTGGAGAAAGAGAATACATAGTAGGTACACATCAGTCTGGGGAGCACAAGGTGGTCATTGCAGTGATGCATAATCTACTGCAGAACTGCAGAAAGCCAAGAGAGGAATATGAAGAGAGCAACAGAGCGATGGTGGATACACTCGCTGAGGTGGTAAGAAGAGCTCACTCGAGCAGTGCAAAGTTACTGGTTATGGGCGATTTCAACCACAGGGAAACCTGGAGGCACATGGGGGTCCCAAAACATGGAGAGCCAAGATGATGGATGTGGTACTGGAAAACCTTATGCTCCAACATGTTAAGGACACTACCAGAGAAAGAGGGGAGGATGAACCAGCAAGACTGGACCTTTTGTTCACCCTGAGCAGCTCAGCCATTGAGGACATCACATATGACAGGCCCCTAGGAGCTAGTGACCACGTAGTTCTGTGCTATGAATACATAGAAGAGTTACAAGTGGAGAGGGTAACAGGAGTTGAATGGGAAAAGCCAGACTATAAAAGGGGGGACTATATAGGTTTGAGGAATTTCCTGCAGGAGGTTCAGTGGGACAGAGAACTGGTAGGAAAGTCGGTAAATGAATTGATGGAATATGTAACAACAAAATGCAAGGGGGCAGAGAAAAGGTTTGCTCCCAAGGGCAACAGAAATAATGGGAAGACCAGAACAAGCCCCTGGTTTACCCGACGGTGTAAGGAGGCTAAAACTAAGTGCACTAGAGAATGGAAAAAGTACAGAAGGCAAAGAACACAGGAAAATAAGGAGGTTAGTCAAAGAGCCAGGAACGAGTATGCACAGGTAAGGAGGGAGGCCCAGCGACAGTATGAAAATAACATAGCATTGAAAGTCAAGTCTGACCCGAAACTGCTGTATAGCCACATCACGAGGAAGACAACAGTCAAACACCAGGTGATCAGGCCGAGGAAAGAAGGGGAACTCACAAGAAATGATCACGAGGTATGTGAGGAGCTCAACATGAGATTTAGGGAAGTATTTACAGTAGAGACAGGAAGAGCTCTGGGAAGATAGCACAGAGGGGAACACCAACAAAGAATATACTATTAAGTGTTGGATGGTATACAAACAATGGAGGAGGAGGTGCAGAAGCTACTAAGTGGCCTTGATACCTCAAAGACGATGAGTCCAGACAACATCTCCCCATGAGTCCTTAGAGAAGAAGCAGAGAAGCGATGCATGCCACTAACCACAATCTTCAATACATCCCTTGAAACTGGGCAACTACCTGAAGTATGGAAGAAAACAAATGTAGTCCCCACTTTTAAGAAAGGACACAGAAACGAGGCACTAAGCTACAGACCAGTGTCTCTGACGTGTATAGTACGCAAAGTAGGGAGAAGATTGTCAGGAGGAGAGTAGTGGAGTACCTGGAACGGAACAAGATTATAAACGACAACCAGCATGGATTCATGGCAGGAAAATCTGTGTCACAAACTTTCTAGAGTTCTATGACAAGGTAACAGAAGTAAGACACGAGAGAGAGGGGTGAGATGACTGCATTTTCCTGGACTGCAGGAAGGCCTTCGACACAGTTCCTCTCACCCTAATCTTGCCACCCTCAACACCATTGTTAATGAGGAGCTGATCAAAATATCGACTTGGATGACAGCCAATAAACTTACGCTTAACGTTGACAGAACCTACTACATTATGTTTGGTAGCAGAGCAGGAGATGCGGAAATTAACATTAAGATCGACAACACACTAATTGCCAGGCATAATGAGGGCAAATTCCTAGGCCTATACCTCGACAACAACCTGAACTTCAGCACCCATATCCAACACATAACCAAAAAAGTATCCAAAACGGTTGGGATCCTCTCCAAGATACGATACTACGTGCCGCAAACTGCCCTTCTCACACTATACCATTCACTTATATATCCATACCTCACCTATGCTATCTGTGCTTGGGGTTCAACTGCAGCAACACACCTAAAGCCAATAATAACCCAACAAAAAGCCGCAGTAAGAATAATCACTAAATCCCATCCCTGGCAACACACCCCCCCACTCTTCATAGATCTAAACTTACTCCCTGTTCAGAACATCCACACTTACTACTGTGCAATCTACATCTACAGGACCTTAAATTCCAATATTAACCTTGACCTAAAACGCTTTCTTGATAGTTGTGACAGAACCCACAGGCACAACACCAGACACAAACATCTCTATGACATTCCCCGTGTCCGACTAAATCTTTACAAAAATTCAATGTATGTCAAAGGCCCTAAAATCTGGAACACCCTACCTGAAAATTCTAAAACTGCAGACACATTCACCTTCAAAACTACCATCAGAAAACATCTTATCTCCCTGATACACCCTGTCAACTAATAATACGAATACCACCTGGTGGTTCACACTTACACTCACTCACCCATTTGACCATAAACAGAAATATCGATCTCAATCTCAAAATAATGAATCTTAACTAGTCATAAGTTGGCCTGTGATACTCCAACACTGAAACTATGTATAGTGCCAAAACAAAAGCATTCACATTGCTAAACTCACAACTAGTATTTAGTCACTTAGCCATAATACCAACTTACCTCATAATTTTGTAATATTTTAAACTTAAGATTTAATATAAGACTGCCCGAAATGCCTAGCCATGCTAGGTGTTCTAGTGGTACACTCTGTAATTATTATTTTAATACATGTGAACCACACAGTAACCCAATTCTGTAAACTCACCATTGTAATCCTTATAGAGAATAAACTTTGAATTGAATTGAATTGAATTGAATAGAGGTTGTTGGTTAGTTGTCGGTTTTCAAAACCATTCATCACATCTTTCAGACACTGCAACATCATGGGATCTTGGTACAAAGACTTCAACGCTTGTCCAACCTTTGGACGACGACCTATTTACACTAGTTGTCAGGTCTCACTGTGATCCCACCTCCTCCTGCTTCGACTCACCTAACTGCAGTATATAAGCCACCTCTCTGGCCCTATGCTGTACTTCTTACAAGAGTGATGGACTGAACACATCGATTCCAGGCTGAGGGACTGATCACCTCAAACTCCTCCTCTCCCTACCTATTTCTACTTTGTATTGGACTGATGAAGCCACTGTGTGGCGAAACGTTTCCTCAATAAAGATTCCCATGTGTTGCATAAGTGTCTCAATTCTTCAACTTGTCGGTTTTCAAAACCATTCATCACATCTGTCAGACACTGTAACATCATGGGATCTTGGTACAAAGACTAGTTAATGTTTATTATGCACCCCATACCCATCCTGTGGGCAGTAGTCAAAAGATTACAGAGGTACATAATGGGTCCAGTGACTGGACCCCAAAGTTATGATAGCTGAACTAGTTACAAAGGTAATTGTAGACAGCCTGTACTGTCTGCACAGACAGCCCATGCTGTCTGCCAGCTTAGTTCATATTTCGCGCCACTCAAGTGCTGCCACCTATAGGCCTTGCCACTTCAGTATGCCCAGACTTGCCTCGCTCTCACTCACACAGCGGCCTGGCTTCAACACACAAGTACTCTCATCTCTCTCTCGCGGGCATGGCCCTGCCCGGGCCATGGGCACAAACACACAAGCCTGTGTAACCCACCACTACTTAACAATAAACTAAGAAGCCTCCGAAGAAGTATATCATTCATACCCGCCCGCTACCAGCTACCAAATAACCCCCATTATATTGGTGGCACCAAACAAGTCCTTTATATTGGTACCAGCGGTGGTCGCAGCGTTGTGTTTACCCTGGAGAGAGGAAGGAGAGGTATGAAGTCACCTTCACTTCATCACCCTACATAAGAAGCATCCGTCTCTCAACGAGTTATCCTGATGTCGTGTCTGCACGTTTGAGCATCCAGACACAGGTACAAGCAGGATCCAGCCGAAATTTGCCGAATTTCTTCGAGAATTGTGAGTGGCGTCCCAGCGTCTCACGCTACAGTGTCCCACGCTGTTTCTCAAGTCACGTGTTCAGCGTCACTTGTATGTTGCTGTTGTTGTTCAGCTCAGCACAGCTGTTTCAGCAAGCCAGAGGTGAGTCTTGTGGTGATTTCTGCGTCCAGTGTGAGCTTCTCCACGTGTTTGTGGGTGGGGGAGGAGAGGAGAGGAGAGGAAGTGGCTGTTCCTCACCTTGCCCATGCTCGCCCTCCTCACGCTCACCCGTCTACCATACACCACTCACCACTGCCCACTCCCTCTGCTGTGTTTTCTGCTGTTTTTCGTGTGAATTCATTGCCAGTGCTGTGTATCCGGGTGCCCGAGGCCACTCGAAGCTACGTGGATTACGACGTCACGTGGGTGTGGGCGATCATGTAGAGCTACAAAGCCACGTGAGTTACCAGATGTCCCAGGCCTCATGCTGTGGTCTGCTGCCCGCATCACATCGACGCCACCCACGATGCTGCCCGACTTCATGACGTCACGATGTCTGCCTGACGTCACCTCGAGATGTCTGCTGACGTCACCTCACGATGTCTGCTGACGTCACCTCTCGATGTCTGCCTGACGTCACCTCACGTTGTCTGCTGACGTCACAGTGCTGCTGACGTCACCTTGCGACATCACGCCTGACATCACATGATGTCACATCGAGTGTTCTAGTAATTATTTCAGTATTGTCGAGAAGATTGAGAGAAAATATATGTCGTGTGTTAATTAATTCCTCTCAGTCAGTGTTCTCACATTTTAGTATGTCTTAGTCAGTTTTATGCGCAGAAAAGCATCATTTGCTAGTTAAGCCATGTTGTACCGTATGTACAGCGGTGTGTTTTTAAAGTTCCGTGTGTCCAGTGAGGTCTGTGGTCAGACCCTTGAGTTGTACCACTAAGTCACCCGTGACCAGTGTGTTTGACAGCTGATTTCTCAGCCCTGAGCGTATGAGCCCCCTTGTACAGAAAGCTTTTATGCTCGTCGCTCGTGATGTTCTGCAGAATCGTACCTGCTACGATTCCCATCGAGATTTGTTTCACTTCACCTCCAGACCTTCAGAGTGCAGTTATATGTAGAGAAACAAGTCTGGGGACGCTTAGGCTAACCTCTGCTATAACTCCAACTGTCGAGAGATGATACTCGTCAAGCCGCAGCCAGCCCTGTCGGCAGGCGCTGTGTCAGCCTCGTGTCACAAGCTTCAGTGAGCAGCCTGCACAAAGATGATGTCACTTTGACTGCTAGCTCTCTCACTGCAGTCTGGTGTATGATGTTACGACTCCCAGATGTTTCGCCCAGTCGTCTCTGCCACGACTCGCTCCACAACTCGCTCCACGATCGCCGGCAGTGACAGCCCAGCGACAGTACCAGTCGAGAAGTGTCCTCCTGAGTCGCTTGTCAGAAGTCCTGCCCAGTGGCCGAGTTTTGTCGACGCCTCACTCGAGGGCACCAGCATGTCGTGCCCCAGGTTGAGTGAAAACCTGCAGCGACTCCTACGATGTCTGCTTCACCGTTCCAGAGGAGACCGTACCCTGTTACGTCACAGCTCAGCCGCAGCGATGTCTCCCGTGTTGCAGTATCTGTCCAGACGCAGGAAGGCGTGCAGTGATACTCATCGACGCTCACTGCCTTTGACCACGATGTTTAGCACACCCCACATGTTTTTTTCTTCCCTCCCTGAAGGAAGTTTTTTTTCCATGTCCATATGTATATATATGTTTTTATTTTGTGTTCTGTGCCCTGTTCCTACGAGAGAGAGACCGAGTTTCTTTTACTACCAGTATTGTCGCGTCGGGACGACGCGCGGTAGGTGGCCGAGCGTATGTAGACAGCCTGTACTGTCTGCACAGACAGCCCATGCTGTCTGCCAGCTTAGTTCATATTTCGCGCCACTCAAGTGCTGCCACCTATAGGCCTTGCCACTTCAGTATGCCCAGACTTGCCTCGCTCTCACTCACACAGCGGCCTGGCTTCAACACACAAGTACTCTCATCTCTCTCTCGCGGGCATGGCCCTGCCCGGGCCATGGGCACAAACACACAAGCCTGTGTAACCCACCACTACTTAACAATAAACTAAGAAGCCTCCGAAGAAGTATATCATTCATACCCGCCCGCTACCAGCTACCAAATAACCCCCATTATATTGGTGGCACCAAACAAGTCCTTTATATAATGAACTCCAGGTAGATCTGGTCACAATCATGGCAAGTTACAAAGGTAATGAATCAGCCTCACTCTTATACATGGTTACAATCATGAACAAATTACAAAGTAGTGAGCCACTGACACGTCCACACCTGGTCACAATTGTAATGAGTTATAAATACAAATATTAAGTGGATCATACACCCACACGAGCGCGCGCACACGCACACACACACACGCACACGCACACACACACACACACACACACACACACACACACAAGAGGGCGCACGCACAGACACATGCACACGAGCGTACACACATACGCATACACACAAGCACGCACGCACACACACAGATGACGTGAAGTTGATGAGAAGAATTCACTCGATCGAAGACCAGGCAGAACTACAAAGGGATCTGGACAGGCTGCAGACCTGGTCCAGCAATTGGCTCCTGGAGTTCAATCCCACCAAGTGCAAAGTCATGAAGATTGGGGAAGGGCAAAGAAGACCGCAGACGGAGTACAGTCTAGGGGGCCAGAGACTACAAACCTCACTCAAGGAAAAAGATCTTGGGGTGAGTATAACACCAAGCACATCTCCTGAAGCGCACATCAACCAAATAACTGCTGCAGCATATGGGCGCCTAGCAAACCTCAGAACAGCATTCCGACATCTTAATAAGGAATCATTCAGGACCCTGTACACCGTGTACGTTAGGCCCATATTGGAGTATGCGGCACCATTTTGGAATTCACACCTAGCCTGCTAGTGTACTCGCATATAATCTAGTGATACCAGTGAATAGCAGAATACAGTGTTGTAGTAGCAACTAACCAGTATTATAATGGTACTTAGTGGAGTGGAGTGACTTTCATTAGTTTCTTTTTCTTGAAATACGAGACGTTACTGTGAATTTCATATAACCTGTAGTTACCAGCGGTCGCAATATACACAACGAGAAGCAATTATTACTACAGAAAAAGCGTCCTTCCTCCAAAATTTGCACCAGTCAACTATAGTGATAATATAGCATTTATTGTGGTGGAGACGGAAAAAACAAAAAATAGAAAAGCCAGATACAGCGACTGATAAACAAAGAGGTCGACTGTACGTCATTGTAGGAGCTGCCAGATATCACCGGCTCTTCAACACGCAAGTTATACTTTTGTATCAGTCAAATCACATATTACTCGGGTAGATAATTTCCAGTAGATCCTTCATGTGTTAGCTCAAATCACCGACCAGTATGTTTTAAATAAGTGACCCACTGATCAGAGCAGATCGACTGGTCCGAACCCTTGACTGGTCCGAACCCTTGACTGGTCCGAACCCGGGACTGGTTTCAAACAGTTTCGTTGGACAATAAAGCAGACTGTAAACGGATGGGTTTGTAGGCGCCCTTATAAACACAAACATTAAAAATCAGGAACGTGACGGTAAGCTGTCCAATATACAAAAAGAGTTAGAAACAGAAATACAAATAGCTAGAGCTTCATTTAAGGTTATTAATATAATATTCAAGAGGTTGCTAGTAGAATTGCAGTAAATCAACCATTCAAATCATTATGAAGCTGTGTGTAGTCTGTGGTCAGTCAAACAAACGGGCTTCCACATGGATAAATTGTCATTTTTGTGGAAATTGGTGTCACGCTCCTTGTGCAGATATCCCAGAACTAGCTACAAGCAGTATTAAAACAGAGAAGTGTTTTTGGGTATGCCCAAATGAGGAAAATCTGTGGACTAAAATCACAAGGGTATTAAAAGAGGATAACATCAAAGCTGCTTTCATAGAAAACCTGGAAGCTTTCTACATCAGATGGGAACATAAAAAGTCTGGGCTGAATGGTACTGCCCTTGATACTGGCCATGTAGTCACAAACTGTAAGGCTGGAGGTGATGTCCTGGTAGTCAGTAAATGTGGGGCTGATAGTGCTGTCCTGGGAGACAGTAATGGTGAAGCTGGAGGTGCTGTCCTGGGAGACAGAAATGGTGAAGCTGGAGATACTGTCCTGGGAGACAGTAATGGTGAAGCTGGAGATTTTGTCCAGGTAGTCGGGAATTATACGCAGGAAGGAATACATATAAATGACCTCACAGAGGACAGGAGCCATAGTAGGGAAACAAGTGTAGTCAAAGATAAGATAAAACCAATATTGCAAACTAGAAATACCGCAGGAAATAGCAAACAAGAGGACTCCAATAGCAATAGTGAGGATAAATTACCAAAAACAACTGGTGGGAGCTCCATTGTTGGTGCTAGGGAGGATAGGAATAAGACAGGGAAACATGCACCAACAGGGAATACAGTCACAGAAACCCAAGGCAAACGGAAACCAAGCGTATCTGCTGGCATGGGAAATCTGGAAAAACAGATGGGACATGCAACTATGACCACCCTAGAAAATGTCATGCCCATATGACAACAGGAAAATGCAAACTCCCTTCCTGTAAGCTTTTTCACCCTGAAATGTGTACCACTTCAGTACAGGAAAGACTGTGCTATAACTTAAATTGCCAGGCATACCATCTAAAGGGGACAAAAAGATACAAAACATCCAGGCCATGGGAAAACCTGGGTAGCCACAGCCACTCAAGAGGGAGAGGTTTTTTAGTGCCAGGAAGGAAAAAAAACTGGCAGGAAATGGCAGAAATCGTACACCAAATCCAGTCATTCCTGGAGTGGAACCACAGTCGATGGCCTCCACTCCAAACCAACAGATACAGATACTAATGCCGGAAAAAAAATCCCCCCCCAGTACCAACAATACCACCAGTCCGATAACATTCTTCTTTGCAAATATACAGGGTCTAAAGCCAGCAACAAACAACAAAATACCTTTCATCCGTGGACTGCTTGCAGAGGCAAAGGCAATGTTCGCGGCTTTCACTGAGACCCACATAAAGGATCACTTGGACAACGAAATATGGATCCCAGGTTACAACCTATACAGATGTGACAGAGTGAACAGGCAAAAGGGGGGGGGTTGGCCTGTACATTGCAGAGTCACTTGTTTGCACAGAACTGCTTAATGCCTCAAATGACGTAGTGGAAGTTTTAGCAGTAAAGGTCGAGAACCAAAACCTAGTCATTGTGGTAGTCTACAAGCCTCCGGATGCAACATCCCAGCAATTCCAGGAACAGCTGTTAAAAATTGACCACTGTCTGGAAAATCTTCCAGCTCCTGCACCCAACATCTTGCTCCTGGGGGATTTCAACTTAAGGCACCTAAAATGGAGGAATATAGCAAATAATATTGTTGCAGTAATAACACCAGGAGGCAGCTCTGATGAAAACTCACACTCACACGAGCTTTTAAATCTCTGCACAAAATTCAATTTAAACCAGCAAATAATAGAGCCTACTAGACTGGAGAATACACTAGACCTCATCTTCACTAACAATGATGATCTGATAAGAAATGTCACCATATCAAAAACAATATACTCAGATCACAACATAATTGAGGTTCAGACATGTATGCGTGGAGCCCCGGACCGACAAAATGAGACTAGTCACGAGGGAGCATTCACCAAATTCAACTTCAATAACAAAAACATAAAGTGGGACCAAGTAAACCAAGTCCTAACCGATATAAGCTGGGAAGATATACTAAGCAACACAGACCCAAACTTATGCCTAGAACAGATTAACTCGGTGGCACTCAATGTATGCACAAGGCTTATTCCTCTAAGAAAAAGGAGGACTAGATGTAAAATAGAAAGAGACAGGCGCTCCCTTTACAGGTGACGGAAAAGAATAACAGAGCGGCTAAAAGAGGTCAATATATCTGAAATGCGCAGGGAGACACTGGTCAGAGAAATAGCAAGCATCGAACTTAAGCTAAAAGAATCCTTTAGGAGTCAGGAATCGCGGGAAGAACTAAAAGCCATAAATGAAATCGAAAGAAACCCAAAGTATTTCTTCTCCTATGCCAAATCAAAATCGAGAACAACGTCTAGTATTGGGCCCCTACTTAAACAAGATGGGTCCTACACAGATGACAGCAAGGAAATGAGTGAGCTACTCAAGTCCCAATATAACTCAGTTTTTAGCAAGCCGCTAACCAGACTGAGAGTCGAAGATCAAAATGAATTTTTTATGAGAGAGCCACAAAATTTGATTAACACAAGCCTATCCGATGTTATCCTGACGCCAAATGACTTCGAACAGGCGATAAATGACATGCCCATGCACTCTGCCCCAGGGCCAGACTCATGGAACTCTGTGTTCATCAAGAACTGCAAGAAGCCCCTATCACGAGCCTTTTCCATCCTATGGAGAGGGAGCATGGACACGGGGGTCGTCCCTCAGTTACTAAAAACAACAGACATAGCCCCACTCCACAAAGGGGGCAGTAAAGCAACAGCAAAGAACTACAGACCAATAGCACTAACATCCCATATCATAAAAATCTTTGAAAGGGTCCTAAGAAGCAAGATCACCACCCATCTAGAAACCCATCAGTTACACAACCCAGGGCAACATGGGTTTAGAACAGGTCGCTCCTGTCTGTCTCAACTACTGGATCACTACGACAAGGTCCTAAATGCACTAGAAGACAAAAAGAATGCAGATGTAATATATACAGACTTTGCAAAAGCCTTCGACAAGTGTGACCATGGCGTAATAGCGCACAAAATGCGCGCTAAAGGAATAACAGGAAAAGTCGGTCGATGGATCTATAATTTCCTCACTAACAGAACACAGAGAGTAGTCGTCAACAGAGTAAAGTCCGAGGCAGCTACGGTGAAAAGCTCTGTTCCACAAGGCACAGTACTAGCTCCCATCTTGTTCCTCATCCTCATATCCGACATAGACAAGGATGTCAGCCACAGCACCGTGTCTTCCTTTGCAGATGACACCCGAATCTGCATGACAGTGTCTTCCATTGCAGACACTGCAAGGCTCCAGGCGGACATCAACCAAATCTTTCAGTGGGCTGCAGAAAACAATATGAAGTTCAACGATGAGAAATTTCAATTACTCAGATATGGTAAACATGAGGAAATTAAATCTTCATCAGAGTACAAAACAAATTCTGGCCACAAAATAGAGCGAAACACCAACGTCAAAGACCTGGGAGTGATTATGTCGGAGGATCTCAACTTCAAGGACCATAACATTGTATCAATCGCATCTGCTAGAAAAATGACAGGATGGATAATGAGAACCTTCAAAACTAGGGAGGCCAAGCCCATGATGACACTCTTCAGGTCACTTGTTCTATCAAGGCTGGAATATTGCTGCACTCTAACAGCACCTTTCAAGGCAGGTGAAATTGACGACCTAGAAAATGTACAGAGAACTTTCACGGCGCGCATAACGGAGATAAAACACCTCAATTACTGGGAGCGCTTGAGGTTTCTAAACCTGTATTCCCTGGAACGCAGGAGGGAGAGATACATGATTATATACACCTGGAAAATCCTAGAGGGACTAGTACCGAACTTGCACACGAAAATCACTCACTACGAAAGCAAAAGACTTGGCAGACGATGCACCATCCCCCCAATGAAAAGCAGGGGTGTCACTAGCACGTTAAGAGACCATACAATAAGTGTCAGGGGCCCGAGACTGTTCAACTGCCTCCCAGCACACATAAGGGGGATTACGAACAGACCCCTGGCAGTCTTCAAGCTGGCACTGGACAAGCACCTAAAGTCAGTTCCTGATCAGCCGGGCTGTGGCTCGTACGTTGGTTTGCGTGCAGCCAGCAGCAACAGCCTGGTTGATCAGGCGCTGATCCACCAGGAGGCCTGGTCACAGACCGGGCCGCGGGGGCGTTGACCCCCGAAACTCTCTCCAGGTAAACTCCAGGTAGCTAAGCACGTAAAGAAACTAGAGATAGTGCAAAGGTTTACAACAAGACTAGTCCCAGAGTTAAGAGGTATGTCCTACGAGGAGAGGTTAAGGGAAATCAACCTGACGACACTGGAGGACAGGAGAGATAGGGGGGACATGATAACGACATACAAAATACTGAGAGGAATTGACAAGATGGACAAAGACAGGATGTTCCAGAGATTGGACACAGTTGGAAGCTGAAGACACAGATGAATCACAGGGATGTTAGGAAGTATTTCTTCAGCCACAGAGTAGTCAGTAAGTGGAATAGTTTGGGAAGCGATGTAGTGGAGGCAGGATCCATACATAGCTTTAAGCAGAGGTATGATAAAGCTCACGGTTCAGGGAGAGTGACCTAGTAGCGATCAGTGAAGAGGCGGGGCCAGGAGCTCGGACTCGACCCCCGCAACCTCAACTAGGTGAGTACAACTAGGTGAGTACAACTAGGTGAGTACACACACACACACACACACACACACACACACACACACACACACACACACACACACACACACACACACACACACACACACACACAAGTGGTAATGCTCTATTTACAGCTAGCAAAGTCATGGTCTGTAATATACCACTGTGGATTAAATACTTTGCCATTTCTTGAGCATTTCTGAGTGAGTTGTTTCTAAATTCGTTAATTTTATCGCACTCCAGTACATAATGACTCAAGGTGTGACACTAGTTTATCTGGCAAAGTTTACATTTCGTTTGGTCTACGTCTGGTGGTGGTGATTTAACCTGCCAAAGATACTTGTAACCCAGCCGGAGCCGGGCGGTAGTTACATCCAAGAGTCTGCTTATTTTGTTGGATGCACCATAGACATGTGGCTTCTCCTGCATGATGGAATGATGATAAATGGACTGACTGGTGTCAATCTCCCTAAGTCTAAAGTCAATAAAGTTCAATTGAAGTTATTTTCGTATTATTGTTCTCAAACTGCTAAATGGCAACCCAGATTGTAATCTACTCCCTCTTTGAAAGCATACAGCTCAGCCAATTCATCAGTTCTATCATGCATCTGAAGACCAATGTGAGATGGAATCCACAGCATGTGCACTCTGACTCCACTGTCCACAATCCTACCATACCTGTGTCTGGCTTCTGACACGAGCATTCCACAATTTATACTTAATGAGTTGAGAGCATTTATGGACGACAGAGAATCAGTTACAGTTGAAGTGTCAACCTTAGATACATGGACGCATTTGAGTGTAAGGAGTATGGCAAACAGTTCTGTTTGAAGGGTAGAGGCCCAGTTATTGATGCGTGCTCCAATTTCTTTATGAGAGCCATCACTCTGTATGACAACAGCAGCACTACCAGCTGCACCAGTGGATTGGTGAACAGAACCATCAACGTAAATAATTTGTGAAAGTGTGTTCTGTGTGACTAAATTATCAATACAACTGAAGGCATCATGTTTGGCTCCAAGACAAAGCTTTGGTTGTGATTTAAGAAGAGTTTTTTGGGGAAATGGAGGAATGGTAGTTTGGAATGGGGTAATATCCCATGGAGCAGGAAAGTGCCTCTGTTGCCTAACTTGACATAGATCACGTAGCTGGTTCATGAGGAGGTCGGTACCAGTTTTTTCGATCCATCTGGAAGGATGTTCACCAGTGCTGAGGAAAGTTTGGAGGGCTTTTGTGCAGGGGCTTGAATGGGCTAACCTAAGCATATTGACCCCAATGAGGATATTACTTTCAGTAACACGATTTTTAATGCTTGGAATATTAAGTTCTTTCCGCATATTTAAAATTTTGGCAGTACGAGGACATCCTAGGATGATCCTCACTGCTTCGTTTTGCAGTTTTTCCAGCCCTCCAAGATTCCAGTCAGACAGGAGTGCAAGTAATGGTGCAGCATAATCAACCAATGATCTAATATAAGCAAGATACATCATTTTCACAATTTTAATATTAGTTCCATACCTGGGATGAAAACCTGCCACAACTCTAAGTGCTCTCAGCCTTTCTTTGTATTGGCGACAAAGTCTCGTTACAACAGGTCCAAGCAATGGAACCTCAAAGCCTAGATACCTGTATCTGCTTACATATTCTAGAAGAGACCCATCATGCTACTGGATCTGACGAACTGTGCCTCTCTGTTGAGGAGGACGCCTGTTGAGTATCTTTGTTTTATCAGTAGAGATTATCAACCCAGGTCCTGACACGAGGCTAGTACATGATTAAGAATGTTTTGGGTGTTGGAGAATCCCGTGGTATGAATCATATATCATCAGCAAAACTAATCATATAATGATGGGACTGGATAGGACAGCATTAAGTAAGGCATTAATTAGAATATTTAATAGGGTGGGACTGAGTACACCTCCCTGTGGGGTTCCTAATTCAAAATCTTTAGTTACATTTCTATGTCCCTGGAAAAACACAGACGTGTTGGACAGGTAGCCTTGAATCCAGCGGAGAAGCCATCCTCCAACATCCACTCTGGCAAGTTCACTAATGATTACATGTCAGTTGGCTACATCAAAAGCGGATTTAAGATCAAGGAAGGTAGTGTATGAGCTATCAATGTGCAGAGTGAGAAAGATGGTAATGCAATGATGCACAGTCCTTCCATGCATGAAGCCATGCAACCGGGGAGACAAAAATTGTTTAATTCTGTGCATAAGACGATTAAGAATCATCCTCTCGAATGTTTTACACAAGCAGCTAGTAAGAGATACTGGGCGAAATGCATTTTGTTGATTAAGCTTTGGAATTGGAATGACGAGGCTGTTGGTCCAAGATTGAGGGAGTTCCCCAGTTACATTGCTCATGTTACATAATTCAAGTAATGGATTACCTGGTACTCGACACAGCAATCTGAGTATGTTGTAAGTAATACCATCCTCACCAGGCGACGAGGAGTTGCCCTTAGTTAGTGCTGCATCAAGTTCATAATTAGTGAAAGGAATGTTGCAATCATCTGCCTTGCTGAGCATAAAGCAAACAAGTCTCTCCCTTGCATCATATTTGTCATTTAATTTTGCCTGTGTGGTACCGGGAAGATTGTCATAGCTAGATGTAGCAGCCCAAGCACTGGCTAACTCATGAGATGAGGGATGAGGTTGCGCGATCTGTCCAGTTCTGCTACCCTTCATTCTATTTATGTCCCTCCATGCCCGGCTAAGTGGGTTGTGAGCATTGAGGCCATTGACAATTTTTTCCCAGTCTGCCGCAGCTCTGTCATACACTCTCTGGCAGCAGTAAGGGTAGTTAGAAAGAGCCTCAGATTTAGATTTTGCCACCGAAGTGGCTAGTTTATTGTGCACCCCATATCCATCCTGTGGACGGTAGCGCAAGAGCATATGCATACACAAAAGGCCTAGGAACTAGGCCCCAAAGGGTTAACATGAATACATATGAATTTATAGCTGCATACCTATAGTTCACTTATGTGTTACAAGCAAATTTATGACATTTGCTTAGTATATCTGGTATATTATTTTCATTAATAAGATATCTTGACATGTCACATAGGTTATTATACTGTCTGTCTCTGTATTCCTCAATAAGTGGACAATTAAGCACATCGTGTTCAAAACAGTGACCATATGCCTGATCACATAATTTACATTTAGTTTGATCATCATCTGTGTGTCTCCCAAACTGCCAGAAGTACTTGTAACCAAGCCTAAGCCTGGCCACTACAACATCAGTCAGTGTTCACATTGCGAGTTGCTCCATAAACATACTTATCTATGTTCATGTTATCATAGTGGGTTATAGATCTAATCAGGCTTCTAACTGCATTCCTATAACAATCATCTTCATTATTTACTTCTCTCCTAATATTATTCCTAATGCTAGACACAGTTATACCAAAGTTATATTCTACATTCTCCTTCTGGGTACTCTTCTTGGCTAACATATCAACTTTACCATGAAGGAGTAATCCAATGTGTGATGGGATCCATAGCAATTGTACATTAAATCCTTTGTCCCGGATTTTTGAGTATCTGTACCTGGCTTCTCCAATGAGCATGTTGTTGGAGTCATTATATGAGTTAAGAGCATTCAGTGATGACATAGAATCACTAATGATGACAGAATCAAGCTCAGTGTCATAAGTTAGCTTTAGCGCCATTAGGATTGCAAGCAGTTCAGTTTGCAATGTAGACGCCCAGTTGTTAATTCTTATCGTTATTAACTAGGGAGGTGGCAACAAGAGCAGATGCAGCCCTGCCAGAAGACTCCTGTTTAAATTCATCAGTGTATATTACTTGTGATAAATTATTACTACCAGCTAGGCGAGAAATTTCTTCTTGAGCAGTTGCTTTAACAAGAGATTTAAGGAAGGGATTACTAGCAATGAGCTTCTTGGGAGGGACTTGTAGGTATGTGATATTAAATGAACACATCTTCTTAATTACTCATATAATGACATTTAATTACCATTACTTGTCTAATTACCATAACCTATTTTAATACCACATTTACTATCTTAGAATACTCTTAAATACCTTGTACTGCCAAATAACCTCTAGTATAAGTACCAGTGCAATACTGAATCCAAATAACTGTTCTTAAAAATTAATACTTGAAATAAACATTACTTTTTCACTTTTTTGTAATCATTATTACTTCCTAAAATTTTATTTAACACCATATTTACTACCAGTCAATTTTATTTTTGTACATTAACCATTATTTTATACTTTTCATAACATTTTGTTGCCAAATTTTCAAGTTTGTATATTCAACTCCAACCTTTATATTATCCTTTATACCTGTGTACCTGTCTACCATCTTACTATCATTTTATAACCAAGTCATTGCCATTGTTATTTTTTACTTATTATTCTTTTGGTACTTTAATTTGTGAATTTTATTTTGTCAGTTATACTCTTGATCTTGTTAACAACCTATATCAGACCCTAGTGCAATTGCAAGTACCATTTTAATTTGTATTTTTATATTATAAGTTTATACCTAGTTGTACTTTAGCTCATACTAGCTCAATACATAGACAACACTAAATTCATTATATTAGACCTTAGTGCAATTACAAGAGTGAGTCTGGTGCCACTTGTACTTTTTTTTTTTAGTATTAGTTTATACCTAGTTGTACTTTAGCTCATTCTAGCACAGCACATAGACAATATCAATTTCATTATGTTTATTAGTGACTATACTCTATATGACCAAAGTGCTTTAGCGGTATACTTAATCCAAACCTCCCACCACTACAGAAATCAGTATTAGAACTCACCACATAATACAGGATATAAACAACCACTATTTAAACCTAAAAGATGGATGATCACGTTGACCCTGATCTAAACCTCCATAATCTAACACACAATCAAAATTTATTGGAAAGTAACTGCCTTTATTACACAGCATCACAAGCCAGCACTATCCTGAACACTGCTCAAAGTCTATCAGTTCTTAACTACAACATCAGGTCCTTAAGCAAACACTACGATGACCTCCTGGCACTCCTTGAGTCACTAAAGACACCCTTCTCCTGCATTATTCTTACTGAGACCTGGCTTAAGCAGGACACAATTGATATCTACCCACTACCAGGATACACAGCAATCCACAACTGCAGACCATACAAAGTTGGGGGTGGTACTGCAATCTATTACTCTAACCAACTATCTTGTATTAGCACTAATTGCTTTAGTGATGAATATAGGGAATACATTTTTGCTAATTTTACTGTAAAAAACCTCAAGACGCCTATAACAATCGGTGCCATTTACCGGATACCCCACACAAACATCCCAAACTTCAGTGAGAATCTGAAGTCACTAATAACAAACAGACAAATGAACAAACACCACCACCTCTTAGCTGGAGACTTCAATATCAGCCTTGGCCTACCAGATGATCAGACTGTAACTGATTTCATCAACTATATGAACAACACACTTCTCATACCAACAATAACTTAACCAACCAGGCTGACTGAGACAAGTGCAATCATAATAGGCCACATATGGACCAATATACTAGCCCCCCTTAAATCAGGGATAATCACAGACAGCACTACTGACCACTACCCAACCTTCCTCTTAACAAACATTAGTAAACCACCACTTGAATACAACAAAGTTTCATTTAGACTCCATGACGAGGCCTCAATAAGGAATTTCACAGCTGACCTAGAGACTGTTGACTGGCCTACAGAATTCTCCAATGCCAATGGTATAGACGATTGGACAGACATTTTTCTTAACAAAATACTTAGACTATACAACAAACATTGTCCTATAAAAACGAAACAGATCACAAATAAACGGCTTGGTTGCCCATGGCTTACCAGCAGCATTCTGAAATCCATTGATAAGAAACACCAATATGAAAAGCAATATAGACAGGGCTTAATGCACAAAGATATTCTTAAACAATATTCAACAGTTCTCACCAAATTAATAAAGAAAGCCAAACAACTGTACTACAGCAGATTCACTGACACAAGAGGAGATATAAAAAAGACCCGGAAAACACTTTCCCAGATTCTGGGGACCCACAAACTGAAAAAACCAAGAATATTGTTCTAACTAAACCTCATGAAACACCACTGCATCCCACTGACACAGCTAACAAGATAAACAACTTCTTCTCAAACATTGGATCTAATCTCGCCAGTAAAATCCCACATACCAATGCCCGAGCCGGGAACTACCTAGATGGGAATTACCCAAATTCCTTCTATCTTGTACCAACTGAGCCCACGGAAGTCACCGCAATCATAAAGTCACTTAAAAATAACTTGGGGAATCTGTCTCACGTCCCACCATTATTGTACAAGCGAGCGGCCCATGTCCTTTCACATGCTATTACATTACTTTTTAACAAGTCACTAGAAACTAGCACTTTCCCGACACTACTCAAGACAGCAAGGGTTACACCAATACATAAAGGTGGTGACCCTACAGACGTAAACAACTATAGGCCAATATCAAACTTGCCATTGCTATCCAAAATCTTCGAGAAACTCATGCACAGGAGACTATATTCATTTATAACGTCACAAAACACACTCAACCCCTGCCAATTTGGATTCAGGAAAAATAAAAGCACTAATGATGCAATTATAAAAATGCTAGACCTGCTTTACAAGGCATTGGAAAATAAGGAATATCCGCTAGGAATTTTTGACCTAAGAAAAGCGTTTGACACAGTTGACCACGGCATCCTACTCCACAAACTTGACCACTAAGGTATGGCCATGCGCTTGCATATTTTAAATCCTACCTTTCTAATAGGTATCAGTATGTCACCATTAAAGACAAAGCCTCATCAATACGGCCACTTGATACTGGAGTTCTGCAGGGAAGTGTCCTTGGACCCCTGCTCTTCCTCATTTACATCAGTGATCTTCTGAACATATCCCAACACCTGAAACCCATTCTCTTTGCTGACAACACGACTTACGTCATCTCCCACCCTAATCTTGCCACCCTCAACACCATTGTTAACGAGGAGCTGATCAAAATATCGACTTGGATGACAGCCAATAAACTTACACTTAACACTGGCAAAACCTACTATATTATGTTTGGTAGCAGAGCAGGTGTTGTGCAACTTAACATTAAGATCGACAACACTCTAATTGCCAGACATAATGAGGGCAAATTCCTTGGCCTATACCTCGACAACAACCTAAATTTCAGCACCCATATCCAACACATAACAAAAAAGTATCCAAAACGGTGGGGATCCTCTCCAAGATACGATACTACGTACCCCAAACTGCCCTTCTCACACTATACCATTCACTTATATATCCATACTTCACCTATGCTATCTGTGCTTGGGATTCAACTGCAGCAACACACCTAAAGCCAATAATAACCCAACAAAAAGCCGCAGTAAGAATAATCACTAAATCCCATCCCTGGCAACACCCCTCCCCCCTCACTCTTCATAGATCTAAACTTACTGTTCAGAACATCCACACTTACTACTGTGCAATCTATATCTACAGGACCTTAAATTCGAATATTAACCTTGACCTAAAACGCTCTCTTGATAGTTTTGACAGGATCCACAGGCATAACACCAGACACAAACATCTCTATGACATTCCCCGTGTTCGACTAAACCTTTACAAAAATTCAATGCATTTCAAAGGACCTAAAATCTGGAACACCCTACATGAAAACTCTAGAACTACAGACACATTCGTCACTTTCAAAACTACAGTTAGAAAACATCTTATCTCCCTGATCCACCCCGACAACTAACTACATGATAACCACCTGGTGGTTCACAATTACACTCACTCGCCCACTGACTATTAACCCAGAAATACTAATCTTAATCTTAAAATAATAAATCATAACTAGTCATAAGTTTGCCTATGATACTCAAATATAGACACTTTGTATTGTGCCAAAACAAAAGCATTCACATTGCTTAACTCACAAATTATGATGTAGTCACTTAGCCTTAATGCTATAATCTGTAAGGATTTAATGTTAAGAATTAATCTAAGTCTGCTCGAAATGCCTAGCCATGCTAGGTGTCCTAGTAGCCCCCTCTGTAATTAGTATTTTATAACATGTAAACCACAAAATACCCAAAACCTGTAAACCCTACATTGTAACCCTTATAGAGAATAAACTTGAATTGAATTGAATTGAATGGAGGGGTGAAATGCTCTTGTTGTCTACAGTGATATAGTTCATGTAGGTTATAAAACTTAATGCACGTTTTCACAATCCATTTAGATCTGTGTATTTACTTTTAGACACTTAGCAAGGTTCGTTGTGACAGTGTCTGATTCATTTCTTAACATTCTAATACCGAGTACAGTGTTAATCTCAACAATTCTATCACTGATACTAGAAATACCTAGCTCCTTCCTTCCAAGAATAATTCTGAGAGCTTCATTTTGCATTAGCTCCAAGGGTCGGAGAGAACTTTCTCTAGCTATCAACATGGGAGCAGCATAATCAATTAAGAACCTAACATAGGCTATGTACATCATTCTCACGATTCTCACATTAGCACCATAGTTGGGATTGTAGCCAGCAACAGCTTTGAGAGCACTTAGCCTATCTTTGCATTTCTTATTTAGTTGTGGTATAGTGGATTTGTTAAAGGGCACATCTACACCAAGATATCTAAGTTTCAACGTAGCTAAAGTTTTCACCCTGCAAATAGATGGGTGAGGGATGTCGTTTCCTTGTTAATATCTTTGTTTTAGAGGAAGATATTATGAGGCCTAGTCGATTACAAATTGCTTGAACTTCATTAAGAATGGTACTCATCTTCTTATGCCCTGTTGTGTGTGTCATGATGTCATCAGCATAGCTTGTAGCTATATGTTTAGGTGAGGCAGGTAGAGCATTTAGGAGAGCATTTATCAGAATATTAAATAGCATGGGAATGAGAACTCTTCCCTGCGGTGAACCTAGGGACATTTTTTTAGACTCACTTCTAAAGCCTTGGTAGAGGACAGAGGATACTCTATTTGACAGGTATCCTATTATCCAGCAGAGTAAGCTACCACCAATATTCATTTTGGCTAGTTCATGTAGTATAATGGTTCTGTTCGCAATATCAAATGCAGATTTTAGATCAAGAAAAGTGGTAAAACTAGTAGAGGTGTGTGCAGTGAGAAAGGTGGAAATACAGTTCTGCACACTTTTACCTTTCATGAACCCATAGAGGTAGGGGGAAAGTTGGTGTCTGATTCTGTAGTACAGTCTGTTAAGTATCATTCTTTCAAAAGTTTTACAAAGACAACTAGTTAAGGAGATCGGTCTAAATGTATCAGGCTGTTGGGGCTTAGGGATAGGCACAATGAAACTATTGGTCCAGGAAGTAGGAAGAACGCCCTCAATGTAACTGAGATTATACAGTGCCAACAAAGGGTTATCAGGCACTTGCCTTAGAGTTCTGAGAATATCATAGGTTATACCATCCTCTCCAGGAGCAGTTGATCGACCTTTGGTTAATGCATTATCTAATTCATACTCGGTGAAGAGGCAATCACTCATCAATATTTTGGCTCATAAAATTAATCAGTTTCAACATTTTTTCAGAAGCAGTCTCTAAATTTGTTTTAATATGAGATGGAAGGTTTTCATGCCTGGATGTTTTGGACCACTCATTTATGAGATTATTTGCTTTTTCAAGAGGAAAGGAATGAGCAACATTGCCAGTCTTTTTCCTCAGCATTCCAGGGGAACGATGGTTTCTATAGGCTAGGCCTAGTCTGCGAGCAGTGCGTCTCAGTGTTCGAAGTTTAGTAGATTAGATTTAGATTTTGCCACCGAAGTGGCTAGTTTATTGTGCACCCCATATCCATCCTGTGGACGGTAGCGCAAGAGCATATGGATACACAAAAGGCCTAGGAACTAGGCCCAAAGGGTTAACAGGAATACATATGGATTTATATCTAAATATCTATAGTTCACTTATCTGTTACAAGCAAATTTAGGAAATTTGCTTAGTATATCTGGTATCTTATTTTCATTAATAAGATATCTTGACATGTCACATAGGTTATTATATTGTCTGTCTCTGTATTCCTCAATAAGTGGACAATTAAGCACATAGTGTTCAAGAGAGTGACCATATGCCTGATCACATAATTTACATTTAGTTTGATCATCATCTGTGTGTCTCCCAAACTGCCAGAAGTACTTGTAACCAAGCCTAAGCCTGGCCACTACAACATCAGTCAGTCTGTTCACATTGCAAGTTGCTCCATAAACATACTTATCTACGTTCATGTTATCATAGTGGGTTATAGATCTACTCAGGCTTCTAACTGCATTCCTATAACAATCATTTTCATTATTTACTTCTCTCCTAATATTATTCCTAATGCTAGCACTGGACAGCACCTAAAGTCGGTTCCTGATCAGCCGGGCTGTGGCTCGTACGTTGGTTTGCGTGCAGCCAGCAGTAACAGCCTGGTTGATCAGGCTCTGATCCACCAGGAGGCCTGGTCACAGACCGGGCCGCGGGGGCGTTGACCCCAGGAACTCTCTCCAGGTAAACTCCAGGTATACCAAAGTTATATTCTACATTCTCCTTCTGGGTACTCTTCCTGGCTAACATATCAACTTTATCATGAAGGAGTAATCCAATGTGTGATGGGATCCATAGCAATTGTACATTAATTCCTTTGTCCCTAATTTTTGAGTATGTATACCTGGCTTCTCCAATAAGCATGTTGTTGGAGTTATTATATGAGTCAAGAGCCTTCAATGATGACAAAATCAGTAATGATGATAGAGTCAAGCTCAGTGTCATAGGTTAGCTTTAGCGCCATTAGGATTGCAAATAATTCAGTTTGCAGCGTAGACGCCCAGTTGTTAATTCTTATGCCTAACTCAACAAATTTATTATCGTTCTTAACTAGGGAGGTGGCAACAAGAGCAGATGCAGCCCTGCCAGAAGTTTAGTATCATTGTAATAAGTATGGTTTTTGTAGGAGGTATGATTATTATGGAAGTTAGTTGGGTTTAGAGTACCAAGAGGTTTCAGAGGTACACTTATAGGAATTATACCAGTCAGTCACATGTGCAACAAAGTCATCATGCTGATCAGGGGGAACATTGAAACGTTTCCGTTTGAATATCCCATCCGGAAGGTTAGTATTACCAATATCTAGGGAGGCTAGCCTTGGGAAATGATCAGATGATATATCTGTTACAATGGAAGACTCACAGCTGGCAGAAGTAATGTTGAAGCCCAGGCACGGATCAAGGACACCTCCATAGATATGTGGGGGTTCAAAGTCACCTACAATTTGCACATTATCATGACTGTTTAAGAGTGACAACAGTTGATTACCATTACGATTACCAAACTGAGTTTCCAATACTTTTGTGTCTTGCATTATAATCGCCAGTAATAAGAATAGGTTCAGACTGAGCACAAGTTGGGAGCTCCAAGTAATTAAACTTATCAACAGGAGCATACAAGTTAAATATGTTGAGAGCAGAGTTCCCTATACAAATCCTAACACCGTGATATTGTAGCCCCTCTGTTTTCTTATGTGCAAGAAGTTGATGGGGAAGTGATTATTTAATATATAGAACACGAGTTAGTAGATTTGAGGTTATATGCAACAAATTAGGGCAATTTAGGGTGCTGGGATTTTTCAGGGACTCTGCACTCTTGTAGACACACAACATCAATGGGTTCAGTGGTTACTTTATGGTGAAGGTCAGGAAGTCTTTTTCTAAGTGATCCAATATTCCAGCTTAATATAGAAAGTTTATACGAGTTTTGATCCATTATAGTAGTCCTGGGATCTTGTTGAGTTTCTCAGCATAACGAAAAAAATGTTCATATAAATAGCAGACCTTATCAGTGTCAACAGTGTTACCCTGGTCCATGAGTTTTCTAAGTGCACCTCCAGTTGTAAGGCCTCGTGGGAGTCTTTGTTTACACAGAGCACGACGCTGTTCATGTGTGAGTGTATGATAGGTGGCACCACCACTCACATTCCCTCCTCCACTAACATTACATGCATCACTATAACTGTCATCACCAACACCACTACCAACATTGTGTTCATTATATTTATCATCAGTATTGTATTCAACATTAATGTCAATGTGGTTAACCTCATCACACTCGGCACCACTCGTCACTATTACTAACATTATAAACACCACTGCCCTCATCACACTCAGCACCACCACTTATATTACACTCATCACTATTACTAACATCATGGACACCACTGCCCTCAGCATGATGCTCACTATAGTTATCAACACACCTATTGGATTCGTCATTACCGTAATTAAGGACACCACCACCACTTACACTCGCTTTCATAATTCGTGACAATCTTGTTATTGGTGCACTCTACACATCTTTCCTTGTGCTGCTCAAGTTGCTGTTTCAGGAGAAATTGTTGAGTTTCCAGTACCCTTATGCGCGACTTCAGGTTGTATACCACAGGAGCAAGATTTTGAACATCTGGAGACGTGAAGCTCCGGTCAGCTGAGCTCGGTGGCTGACTGTCCGCTGACTCAGCTAGGCTGGTATTGACAGCCGACGTGAATGAGCTCTGTTGACGTACTCCCCAGGTAAGGTGCTCAACCCCATTGTCTAAGGGTAGGCATGAGCCAGTATTCAGACTTGAGGTATCTGGAAGGCCTGGGGCGTCATAATGGGGGGTACAGGATGAGGTGCGATTGGCTGCGATGTGGGTAGCCCTCACACTGCAGTCAGCATGAGCTGCTGTGACTCCTGAGGTTTAGCAACAGTCTGTTACTGTTTGATCATATCAAAACACCGTTCAGAAGGATGAGCATTGGCACACACTGCACACCAGTGTGACTTAGCTGGGCATTTCCTGGCAATGTGGCCCCAACGTTGACACTTACAACATCGACGTTGAGGAGGTCTGTACAATGCAATATTATAGCGTCTGTTGAGGGCTGCAGTATCAGATCGTTGGAAAGTCGACGAGGGCTTGCAACTTGCTCTGACGCCAGATATTGAGGATTCAAGTGCTTGTTGACATTGTAGATGACAATAAGCACTTTAGGTGCCCTTGGTGGGGTAGCTCAGAGTTTGATGTTGGCATATTCGTGAGTGAGAAGTTTGTCTATAAATGCTGAATCATTAGGCTTAAGGACGTAGTTATCCACATCGTGGAAAAACTTGATCGTTTTTTTCTAGGTTGTCTACACTAGCTTCGAAAAACCAGTTACACTTCGTCACTTAATCAGTGTTGATAGAGAAATCTAACCTGACAGCTTTGGGAGGGTGTGCGCCCCTTGTATTGCTTGCAGCAAGCTTTCTCTGGAAGCCTCGTTCCTTTTCCGGAGCATGTTTACTAAAATATGTTTCAAATCTACCTTCACCATCATCTACGTCAACACCAACTATACTCATAGCTGACACAGCAGTTTCACACTGGCGATGGGTTAAAGGATACCGGTGAATAGGAGAGACAAGGAAGGGATATTCACCTCACTAGACACAGGCAATACAGGTGTAGTGGCCTGAGGGTCGCAGTGCCGCTAGTACGGCCGGAACACTGTAGAACGTTCGCAAAGACGTGCTGGGGGTCAGAACAGGAGGAACATAGCAAATAATGTTGTAGCACAGAAAACATCAGGAGGAAGCTCAGATGAAAACTCGCACACACACACACACACACACACGAGCTTTTAAATCTCTGCACCAAATTCAGCTTAAACCAGCAAATAATAGAGCCTACGACACTGGAGAATATGCTGGACCTCATCTTCATTAACAATAATGATCTGATACGAAATGTCGTATCAAAAACAATATACTTAGATCACAACATAATTGAGGTCCAGACATGTATGCGGGGATTCCCAGACTGACAAAATATAATCATTCACGAAGGAGCCTTAACCAAATTCAACTTCAATAACAAACGCATAAGGTGGGACCAAGTAAACCAAGTCCTAAATGATATAAACTGGGAAGATAGACTAAGCAACACGGATCCTACCCTATGTCTAGAACAAATTAACTCTGTGGCACTCGAGGTATGCTCAAGGCATATTCCCTTAAGGAAAAGGAGAATATGTAAACTAGAAAGAGAAAGGTGCTCCTTGTACAGGCGAAGGCAAAGAATAACAGAGCGGCTACAAGAGGCCAATATATCTGCAATATGTAGGGAGACACTGGCCAGAGAAATGGCAAACATTGAACTAAAGCTAAAGGAATCTTACAGGAGTCAAGAAACGCGAGAAGAACTAAAAGCCATAAATGAAATTGAAAGAACCCAAAAGTATTTTCCTCATGTCAAATCAAAGTCTAGAATAACATCCAGTATTGGGCCCCTACTTAAACGGGATGGGTCCTACACAGATAACTGCAAGGAAATGAGTGAGCTACTCAAGTCCCAATACCTGGAGAGAGTTCCGGGGGTCAACGCTCCGGCGGCTCGGTCAGTGACCAGGCCTCATGGTGGATCAGGGCCTGATCAACCAGGCTGTTACTGCTGGCTGCACGTAATCCAACGCACGAACCACAACCCGGCTGGTCAGGTACTGACTTTAAGTGCCTGTCCAGTGCCTGCTTGAAGACAGCCAGGGGTCTATTGGTAATTCCCCTGATGTATGCTGGGAGGCAGTTGAACAGTCTTGGGCCCCTGACACTTATTGTGTTGTCTCTTATTGTGTTAGTGGGACCCCTGCTTTTCATTGTGGGGATGTTGCACCATCTGCAAGTCTTTTGCTTTCGTAGGGAGTGATTTTCATGTGCATGTTTGGTAATAGTCCCTCTAGGATTTTCCAGGTATATATGATCATGTATCTCTCCCTCCTGCATTCTAGGGAGTACAGGTTTAGGAACTTCAAGCATTCCCCATAATTGAGGTAGTTTATTGCAGTTATGCGCGCCGTGAAGGTTCTCTACATTTTCTAGGTCAGCAATTTCACCTGCCTTGAAAGGTGCTGTTAGTGTGCAGCAATACTCCAGCCTAGATAGAACAAGCGACCTGAAGAGTGTCATCATGGGCTTGGCATCCCTGGCTTTGAAGGTTCACATTATCCATCCTGCCATTTTTCTAGTAGATGCGATTGATACAACGTTATGGTCCTTGAAGGTGAGATCCTCTGACATGATCACCCCCAGGTCTTTGACATTAGTTTTTCGCTCTATTGTGTGGTTGGAATTTGTTTTATACTCCGATGAAATTTTAATTTCCTCAAGTTTTCCATGTCGGAGTAATTGGAATTTCTCATCATTGAACTTCATATTGTTTTCTGCACCCATTTAAAGATTTGGTTGATGTCGGCCTGGAGTCTTGCAGTGTCTTCAATGGAAGACACTGTCATGCAAATTCGGGTGTCATCTGCAAAAGAAGACACGGCACTGTGGCTTATATCCCTGTCTATGTCTGATACGAGGATGAGGAACAAGATGGGGGAGAGTACTGTGCCTTGTGGAACAGAGCTTTTCACCATAGCCGCCTCAGCCTTTACTCTGTTGACTACTACTCTTTGTGTTCTGTTTGTTAGGAATTATAGATCCATCTACCGATTTTTCCTGTTATTCCTTTGTCACGCATTTTGTACACTATTACACCATGGTCACACTTGTCAAAGGCTTTTGCGAAATCTCTGTATATTACATCTGTATTCTGTTTGTCTTCAAGAGAATCCAGGACCTTGTTGTAGTGGTCCAGTAGTTGGGACTGACAGGAACGACCTGCTCTAAACCCATGCTGCCCTGAGTTGTGTAACTGATGTCTTTGAAGGCTAGAAGAAGCGTAAATAGTTTAAGGAGATGATCAGTTAAAGGGACGACTGTGATTTCTGACATAACCGAATTAAGTATTGTTGGGGTAGGCATTGCGAACACATCTTTCATTGTTGTTATTTCCCTCAGAAAGGAAGCATCTAAACTATTGGAAATGACAAGAGACTCAGAAATATGTGACATAAGGAGTAAGAGTATGTACAAAAATACTGCGAAGTGTTTGATGAAAAGCAAGATTTATATCTAGAGGACGGAGAGTGTGGTTAAGATTTTGTAAACTGGAAATAGGGATGGAAAAGAACAGATCTCATGGGAGAACTGAATATGGGGGAGAAGAAAGTTTGCTTAACATGAGAGTTGCAGTTTATAAAATGGGGACTATAGCTAAGGTGAGAGAAGGAGCTGGGAAGAATGGAGATTTCAGAGTCGAGACATTGTGAGTCACAGATGCGGACAGCATCCAGGAAGAGAGAAATAAGAATATTTTTTTGACAAAGGCGCAAGGTTAGCAAAGTAGAGAATGTACATCCCATGATAACCGGAAAAAATAAGTCTGTCACAAAGAGGAGGACTTGAACATCACGGAAAAGAAGCCAAGAGTTAGATTTTCATTCATCTTTGAGACTGGTAATAATACCAAGAAAAGGGTGGAAGAGATTAGAGTCATGTGGCCAAAGAACAAAGATATCATTTACATAGTGAAGCCAGAGAGAAGGTCTTATCCCAGTATAAGGAAGTGGAACAGTTTCGAAATACTGTATATAAAGATTAGAAATGACATGGAATAGATAGGAGCTGATAACACCACCACACAAAGAAGAATAAAATGTAGACATCAGTGGGTATAGTGAGATGAAGTAATCCTTCATTAGCCTAAACTCTGTGAAAACTGCGAACATTGTTGTTACTCTTACTGAGTGCTCACTGCCTGTGTATGTGTGTGTGTGTGTACTCACCTAGTTGTACTCACCTAGTTGAGGTTGCACGGATCGAGTCCTAGCTCCTGGCCCCGCCTCTTCACTGGTCGCTACTAGGTCACTCTCCCTGAACCGTGAGCTTTATCATACCTCTGCTTAAAGCTATGTATGGATCCTGCCTCCACTACATCGCTTCCCAAACTATTCCGCTTCCTGACTACTCTGTGGCTGAAGAAATACTTCCTAACATCCCTGTGATTCATCTGTGTCTTCAACTTACTGTGTCCCCTTGTTGCTGTGTCCCATCTCTGGAACATCCTGTCTTTGTCCACCTTGTTAATTCTTCTCAGTATTTTGTATGTCGTTATCATGTCCCCCTATCTCTCCTGTCCTCCAGTGTCGTCAGGTCGATTTCCCTTAACCTCTCCTCGTAGGACATACCCCTTAGCTCTGGGACTAGTCTTGTTGCAAACCTTTGCACATTCTCTAGTTTCTTTACGTGCTTGGCTAGGTGTGGGTTCCAGACTGGTGCCGCATACTCCAATATGGGCCTAACGTGCACGGTGTACAGGGTCCTGAACGATTCCTTATTAAGATGTCGGAATGCTGTTCTGAGGTTTGCTAGGGGCCCATATGCTGCAGAAGTTATTTGGTTGATGTGTGCTTCAGATGTGCCTGGTGTTATACTCACCCCAAGATCTTTTTCCTTGAGTGAGGTTTGTAGTTTCTGCGGTCTTCTTTGCCCTTCCCCAATCTTCATGACTTTGCACTTGGTGGAGTTGAACTCCAGGAGCCAATTGCTGGACCAGGTCTGCAGCCTGTCCAGATCCTTTTGTAGTTCTGCCTGGTCTTCGATTGAATGAATTCTTTTCATCAACTTCACGTCATCTGTAAACAGGGACGCTTCAGAGTCTATTCCTTCCATCATGTCGTTCACAAATACAAGAAACAGCACTGGTCCTAGGACTGACCCCTGTGGGACCCCGCTGGTTACAGGTGCCCACTCTGACACCACGCCACGTACCATGACTCTCTGCAGTCTTCCTGACAAGTATTCTCCGATCCATTGTAGTGCCTTCCCTGTTATCTCTGCTTGGTCATCCAGTTTTTGCACTAATCTCTTGTGTGGAATTGTGTCAAACGCCTTCTTGCAGTCCAAGAAAATGCAATCCACCCACCCCTCTCTCCCTTGCCTTACTGCTGTCACCATGTCATAGAACTCCAGTAGGTTTGTGACACAAGATTTCCCATCCCTGAAACAATGTTGGCTGCTGTTGATGAGATCATTCCTTTCTAGGTGTTCCACCGCTCTCCTGATAATCTTCTCTATGACTTTTTTTTTTAAATGTATGTAAAATATTTATAAATGTTGACAAATGATCGAAAATCATATTTTTTTGGCATATCTCGACGATCCAAGGCTTTTTCAAGCATTTCTCGAAAAACTTAATTTTTTTTAGTAAATATATGTTTTGACAAAATACTTCACAAAAATATAAAAATTAAGCTTACTTTTAGCATAAAATTCAATTGCAGTGGAAATTTTGATTTGAAAGTGTAAAAATCTATGAATTTTAGTTAAAAAAATGTTTGTCATAAAACGTTCAAAATCTATAAATTGTAGAAATATTTAGTAAAACACCATTTTAACACTTTTTTCTGAGTTTTTTATTGTTTGAGTTCAAGTATTTGTAAATATATAGTGAAAACCGACTTCAGACAAAAGAACATAATTTAGCTAACTTCTAGCATCAAATTTAATTGCAGCAGCTATTCTGTTTAAATGTGTGAAAATCTATGTAATTTAACCAAAAAATGAGGTTTGTCACAAAAGCATTCAAAACTCTCTAAATCGTCGAAATATGCAATAAATCATATTTTAGCATATTTTTTTGAGTTTTCAAGCATTTCTTGAAAAACTTTAATATTTCTATTTAAAATATGTTTTGACAAAGCACTTCACAAAAATAACAATTTAGTTTACTTTCAGCATAAAATTTAATTACAGCTGAAATTCTGTTTAACAATGCCACAATCTATGTATACACAAATAACCCGCACATAGAAGAGAGGAGTTTACGACGACGTTTCGGTCCGACTTGGACCATTTACAAAGTCATACTAACCAGAAGTGGAGCAGGACGGGTATATATAGGCAGGAAGAGGTAGTGGCGGTAATAGTAGTAGTAGTAGTAGTAGTAGTAGTAGTAGTAGTAGTAGTAGTAGTAGTAGTAGTAGTAGAAGTAGTAGTAGTAGTAGTAGTAGTAGTAGTGGGAGTGGTAGTAGTGGGGAATTAAGGAAGAGCCGCCAGTCAAATACAAAGAAAGGGGAGCACTGCAAGGGAGCTAGGTGCCCACAGAGGGAGAGCAAGTGCACAGAGGTGGGGGGAAGGGGAAGTGATGAAATAAATAATGAAGGAACAGAAACACGAGACAGAAGAAAGACAACCCAGAGGAGAAAAAAGGAAAGAGGAAAGGGAAAGAGTGAGAAGAACAAAAAGGAGGAATCAGGTTAAGTCACGGGTGTTCTGAAGTTTGGAGCATTTTACAATGTAGTGGGAGAGGAAGGCATCTACAGAGACGAAACCAGGACTAAGATTCATACAAGGAAAGTTGTGTATTAGAGAGGGTTCAACCAGACGGCGACTGTTAAAGTTGGAAGTAGGGAAGACAGTTTTAGCAGAAGGCCAGTCAATAGGATGGCTGTGATCTCTGACGTGACAAAATAGAGCATTGTTAGTGTCGGCAAGACTAACACTATTTTTGTGCTCCCTAAGTCTGTATTTCCCACCTCCACCCATCCTTCACAGTGCAGACACTGTACTTCCCACCTCCAGCCATCCTTCACAGTGCAGACACTGTACTTCCCACCTCCACTCATCCTTTACAGTGCAGGCACTGTACTTCCCACCTCCACCCATCCTTCACAGTGCAGGCACTGCACTTCCCACCTCCACCCATCCTTCACAGTGCAGACACTGTACTTCCCACCTCCACCCATCCTTCACAGTGCAGACACTGTACTTCCCACCTCCACCCATCCTTCACAGTGCAGGCACTGTACTTCCCACCTCCACCCATCCTTCACAGTGCAGGCACTGCAATTCCCACCTCCACCCATCCTTCACAGTGCAGACACTGTACTTCCCACCTCCACCCATCCTTCACAGTGCAGACACTGTACTTCCCACCTCCACCCATCCTTCACAGTGCAGGCACTGCACTTCCCACCTCCAGCCATCCTTCACAGTGCAGGCACTGCACTTCCCACCTCCACCCATCCTTCACAGAGCAGACACTGTACTTCCCACCTCCATCCATCCTTCACAGTGCAGACACTGTACTTCCCACCTCCAGCCATCCTTCACAGTGCAGACACTGTACTTCCCACCTCCACCCATCCTTTACAGTGCAGGCACTGTACTTCCCACCTCCACCCATCCTTCACAGTGCAGGCACTGCACTTCCCACCTCCACCCATCCTTCACAGTGCAGACACTGTACTTCCCACCTCCACCCATCCTTCACAGTGCAGACACTGTACTTCCCACCTCCACCCATCCTTCACAGTGCAGGCACTGTACTTCCCACCTCCACCCATCCTTCACAGTGCAGGCACTGCACTTCCCACCTCCACCCATCCTTCACAGTGCAGACACTGTACTTCCCACCTCCACCCATCCTTCACAGTGCAGACACTGTACTTCCCACCTCCACCCATCCTTCACAGTGCAGACACTGTACTTCCC
This sequence comes from Cherax quadricarinatus, assembly GCF_038502225.1. Taxonomy (NCBI): domain Eukaryota; kingdom Metazoa; phylum Arthropoda; class Malacostraca; order Decapoda; family Parastacidae; genus Cherax; species Cherax quadricarinatus. Next base: position 31,419,056 of record NC_091304.1, read on the forward strand.
ACCTCCACCCATCCTTCACAGTGCAGACACTGTACTTCCCACCTCCACCCATCCTTCACAGTGCAGACACTGTACTTCCCACCTCCACAGTGCCCATCCTTCACAGTGCAGACACTGTACTTCCTACCTCCACCCATCCTTCACAGTGCAGACACTGTACTTCCCACCTCCACCCATCCTTCACAGTGCAGACACTGTACTTCCCACCTCCACCCATCCTTCACAGTGCAGACACTGTACTTCCCACCTCCACCCATCCTTCACAGTGCAGACACTGTACTTCCCACCTCCACCCATCCTTCACCCTGCAGACACTGTACTTCCTACCTCCACCCATCCTTCACAGTGCAGACACTGTACTTCCCACCTCCAGCCATCCTTCACAGTGCAGGCACTGTACTTCCCACCTCCACCCATCCTTCACAGTGCAGACACTGTACTTCCCACCTCCACCCATCCTTCACAGTGCAGACACTGTACTTCCCACCTCCACCCATCCTTCACAGTGCAGGCACTGTACTTCCCACCTCCACCCATCCTTCACAGTGCAGGCACTGTACTTTCCACCTCCACCCATCCTTCACAGTGCAGACACTGTACTTCCCACCTCCACCCATCCTTCACAGTGCAGACACTGTACTTCCTACCTCCACCCATCCTTCACAGTGCAGACACTGTACTTCCCACCTCCACCCATCCTTCACAGTGCAGACACTGTACTTCCCACCTCCACCCATCCTTCACAGTGCAGACACTGTACTTCCCACCTCCACCCATCCTTCACCCTGCAGACACTGTACTTCCTACCTCCACCCATCCTTCACAGTGCAGACACTGTACTTCCCACCTCCAGCCATCCTTCACAGTGCAGACACTGTACTTCCCACCTCCACCCATCCTTCACAGTGCAGACACTGTACTTCCCACCTCCACCCATCCTTCACAGTGCAGACACTGTACTTCCCACCTCCACCCATCCTTCACAGTGCAGTCACTGTACTTCCCACCTCCACCCATCCTTCACAGTGCAGGCACTGTACTTTCCACCTCCACCCATCCTTCACAGTGCAGACACTGTACTTCCCACCTCCACCCATCCTTCACAGTGCAGACACTGTACTTCCTACCTTCACCCATCCTTCACAGTGCAGACACTGTACTTCCCACCTCCACCCATCCTTCAAAGTGCAGACACTGTACTTCCTACCTCCACCCATCCTTCACAGTGCAGGCACTGTACTTCCCACCTCCACCCATCCTTCACAGTGCAGACACTGTACTTCCCACCTCCACCCATCCTTCACAGTGCAGACACTGTACTTCCCACCTCCACCCATCCTTCACAGTGCAGACACTGTACTTCCCACCTCCACAGTGCCCTGTATCCTTCACAGTGCAGGCACTGTACTTCCCACCTCCACCCATCCTTCACAGTGCAGACACTGTACTTCCCACCTCCACCCATCCTTCACAGTGCAGACACTGTACTTCCTACCTCCACCCATCCTTCACAGTGCAGACACTGTACTTCCCACCTCCACCCATCCTTCACAGTGCAGACACTGTACTTCCAGTGCACCTCCACAGTGCAGGCACTGCACTTCCCACCCATCCTTCACAGTGCAGACACTGTACTTCCCACCTCCACCTCCACCCATCCTTCACAGTGCAGGCACTGTACTTCCCACCTCCACCCATCCTTCACAGTGCAGACACTGTACTTCCCACCTCCACCCATCCTTCACAGTGCAGACACTGTACTTCCCACCTCCACCCATCCTTCACAGTGCAGACACTGTACTTCCCACCTCCACCCATCCTTCACAGTGCAGACACTGTACTTCCCACCTCCACCCATCCTTCACAGTGCAGGCACTGTACTTCCCACCTCCACCCATCCTTCACAGTGCAGACACTGTACTTCCCACCTCCACCCATCCTTCACAGTGCAGACACTGTACTTCCCACCTCCACCCATCCTTCACAGTGCAGACACTGTACTTCCCACCTCCACCCATCCTTCACAGTGCAGACACTGTACTTCCCACCTCCACCCATCCTTCACAGTGCAGACACTGTACTTCCCACCTCCACCCATCCTTCACAGTGCAGACACTGTACTTCCTACCTCCACCCATCCTTCACAGTGCAGACACTGTACTTCCCACCTCCACCCATCCTTCACAGTGCAGACACTGTACTTCCTACCTCCACCCATCCTTCACAGTGCAGACACTGTACTTCCCACCTCCACCCATCCTTCACAGTGCAGACACTGTACTTCCCACCTCCACCCATCCTTCACAGTGCAGACACTGTACTTCCTACCTCCACCCATCCTTCACAGTGCAGACACTGTACTTCCCACCTCCACCCATCCTTCACAGTGCAGACACTGTACTTCCTACCTCCACCCATCCTTCACAGTGCAGACACTGTACTTCCCACCTCCACCCATCCTTCACAGTGCAGACACTGTACTTCCCACCTCCACCCATCCTTCACAGTGCAGACACTGTACTTCCCACCTCCACCCATCCTTCACAGTGCAGACACTGTACTTCCTACCTCCACCCATCCTTCACAGTGCAGACACTGTACTTCCCACCTCCACCCATCCTTCACAGTGCAGACACTGTACTTCCCACCTCCACCCATCCTTCACAGTGCAGACACTGTACTTCCTACCTCCACCCATCCTTCACAGTGCAGACACTGTGCTTCCTACCTCCACAGTGCCACTCCTTCACAGTGCAGACACTGTACTTCCTACCTCCACAGTGCCACTCCTTCACAGTGCAGACACTGTACTTCCCACCTCCACCCATCCTTCACAGTGCAGACACTGTACTTCCCACCTCCACCCATCCTTCACAGTGCAGACACTGTACTTCCCACCTCCACCCATCCTTCACAGTGCAGACACTGTACTTCCCACCTCCACCCATCCTTCACAGTGCAGACACTGTACTTCCCACCTCCACAGTGCCCATCCTTCACAGTGCAGACACTGTACTTCCCACCTCCACCCATCCTTCACAGTGCAGACACTGTACTTCCCACCTCCACCCATCCTTCACAGTGCAGACACTGTACTTCCCACCTCCACCCATCCTTCACAGTGCAGGCACTGTACTTCCCACCTCCACCCATCCTTCACAGTGCAGACACTGTACTTCCTACCTCCACCCATCCTTCACAGTGCAGACACTGTACTTCCTACCTCCAGCCATCCTTCACAGTGCAGACACTGTACTTCCCACCTCCACCCATCCTTCACAGTGCAGACACTGTACTTCCCACCTCCACCCATCCTTCACAGTGCAGACACTGTACTTCCCACCTCCACCCATCCTTCACAGTGCAGACACTGTACTTCCCACCTCCACCCATCCTTCACAGTGCAGACACTGTACTTCCCACCTCCACCCATCCTTCACAGTGCAGACACTGTACTTCCCACCTCCACCCATCCTTCACAGTGCAGACACTGTACTTCCTACCTCCACCCATCCTTCACAGTGCAGACACTGTACTTCCTACCTCCAGCCATCCTTCACAGTGCAGACACTGTACTTCCCACCTCCACCCATCCTTCACAGTGCAGACACTGTACTTCCCACCTCCACCCATCCTTCACAGTGCAGACACTGTACTTCCCACCTCCACCCATCCTTCACAGTGCAGACACTGTACTTCCCACCTCCACCCATCCTTCACAGTGCAGACACTGTACTTCCCACTGTGCACTGGACTTCCCACCTCCACCCATCCTTCACAGTGCAGACACTGTACTTCCCACCTCCACCCATCCTTCACAGTGCAGACACTGTACTTCCCACCTCCACCCATCCTTCACAGTGCAGGCACTGTACTTCCCACCTCCACCCATCCTTCACAGTGCAGACACTGTACTTCCTACCTCCACCCATCCTTCACAGTGCAGACACTGTACTTCCTACCTCCAGCCATCCTTCACAGTGCAGACACTGTACTTCCCACCTCCACCCATCCTTCACAGTGCAGACACTGTACTTCCCACCTCCACCCATCCTTCACAGTGCAGACACTGTACTTCCCACCTCCACCCATCCTTCACAGTGCAGACACTGTACTTCCCACCTCCACCCATCCTTCACAGTGCAGACACTGTACTTCCCACCTCCACCCATCCTTCACAGTGCAGACACTGTACTTCCTACCTCCACAGTGCCATCCTTCACAGTGCAGACACTGTACTTCCTACCTCCAGCCATCCTTCACAGTGCAGACACTGTACTTCCCACCTCCACCCATCCTTCACAGTGCAGACACTGTACTTCCCACCTCCACCCATCCTTCACAGTGCAGACACTGTACTTCCCACCTCCACCCATCCTTCACAGTGCAGACACTGTACTTCCCACCTCCACCCATCCTTCACAGTGCAGACACTGTACTTCCCACCTCCACCCATCCTTCACAGTGCAGACACTGTACTTCCCACCTCCACCCATCCTTCACAGTGCAGACACTGTACTTCCCACCTCCACCCATCCTTCACAGTGCAGACACTGTACTTCCTACCTCCACCCATCCTTGACAGTGCAGACACTGTACTTCCTACCTCCAGCCATCCTTCACAGTGCAGACACTGTACTTCCCACCTCCACCCATCCTTCACAGTGCAGACACTGTACTTCCCACCTCCACCCATCCTTCACAGTGCAGACACTGTACTTCCCACCTCCACCCATCCTTCACAGTGCAGACACTGTACTTCCCACCTCCACCCATCCTTCACAGTGCAGACACTGTACTTCCCACCTCCACCCATCCTTCACAGTGCAGACACTGTACTTCCCACCTCCACCCATCCTTCACAGTGCAGACACTGTACTTCCCACCTCCAGCCTCCTTGCTACAACATTTAAAAATCACGCCTCACACCCCTTTGTTTTCATTAACCTACAACATGACATCACTGAGTCAGCTTGCACAAGGTCCACAAGACTGTACTATATCTCGTGCATTTCATACACATTGTTTCCTGGCCGTTACTCAGTATGGGAGGAGAGTGTTAAGTGTTGTGTTTCCCAGTGTTGACACAATAGATTCTTCCATGATAACGCACTTTCACCCACCTACTTCCTTCTTTCCTTCCTTCCTTACTTCCCCCCCCATCTCTCTCTCTCTCTCTCTCCCCCCTCTCTCTCCACCTGAAGCCATCGAGTACAACTATGTGGAAAATCTGTTTCTTGAAAAGTTAAGCGAGGATCAACGATTTTCGCTCACATATAATAATAATGCTACTACTACTACTTCTACTACTACTGCTACTACTACTACTAATAATAATAATAAATATCAGACGTATTTCAGTCGCTACACGATCCGAGTGAAGCAACTCAGTATTGCCTAACCCCAGCTCACTGTACCTCATTGCGTGAGAAGGGATTAGTGCAGAGCACAACACAAGTTTCTGATGCGATTAAATGTTAGTGATGAATATTTCTTGTGAATGTGTCTTCTTGTTAACGAGTTATGAACTGGAGAATGTGCCAATTTCTTCAATAAAAATGGTAAATTATTCACAGAGTCCAAAACTAATTCATTCCAGTAAGAAACAGCAGCTTTGAAGCCAAAGTAAAGAGGCATTCTCTTGTTATCTTAGACACCAGTATCCAAAAATACATAAACACATTAAGCCTTAATTCGTCCAGAAGATCAATGTTCTAAGTCATCAGCATTAAAGTTTCAAAATCCAGTTAGATGAGGCACTCAAAAATTCCCTCATGGAGAACGATATTTCAATTTTACCAAATTTCTTTCGTGAAAAAAGGAAACTGGGACCTACATGGGTCAAATTAATTCTAAATTTTTTTAAAGTTGTCCCTAGGACAAGGACGAGAAAGAGCTTCGGTCTCGTTGTGGTAACACTCGTTTCAGGTTC